>NC_070636.1:19590636-19890636 GCF_947347685.1 Pleuronectes platessa | reverse complement strand
ATCAAGAGTAAAGGTCAAATTTAAAATAGAAGATTTGCATGAAGAAGTTGTTAAATGATGTTTGATGCAAAACCGAACACTAAAGAATGACTTATGACTCCAGCATAACAAGGGCGTATTCAAAATTCCAACACAGTATCCTGCACAGTTTTCAAACTGGGAAAACAGGATTCTGCCAGAACTATTGTGGTTGTTTTGGACTATACAGCAGTTAACAGTATCAAACCACATGGATAAAGGTGAAACACACACACAACAAAACATATTTTACTTAGTTAAAAACAGTAGCCACGCTGACTTTACATCCGCTGATTATATTCATAGTTACTTACACTTACTGCAGAAATAGCTTCTTCACAACCAAATTTTTCATTCAAACAACAGAGCAAACATCAAACTTAACCACAGGGCTCAGATACTGTGTAATGCTTTTCTGCTGATGGAATTATTAGTGCAAATTTGAGTTGGCAGATGTCAGGGCTGGGAGCATCAAAGAAAAGTGGAAACACATTAACCATGCCTGTGTAGAGGAATGAAAACTACCATCTCCACTTCTCTTCACACAAATAGTACTTTCCAAACTGGCTTGGAAAGTACAGTAAGACTGATATTAATCTTGTTGTTAATCACCCCGCTCTGTCCATGACTGATCCTCAACTCATTTGTGTTTTTTACTTGTCAATGTCAAATTCAACTGCATATCCAATTTAGTCAGACTTCTGCTGTACCTTACAAGGCGAATAAAGTGTGGAGGACCTCTATAAATGACTAATTTTAGTGATGAAATCTTTGCTTCTCAGACAAACTGCTATTCTATAACAAAGATGAAAGACATGGGGGGGGACATCACATGGCTCCGTGCCCTTTTTAATTATGACCCAAATTCAATTACTTTAGTACCTCATACTTTACAGAGCCAAGGGAAATTGCTCCAATCGAGTGACAGCACTTGTGATTAAAACATGTTCACTGTGTAACATCAAAATTCTGCAGTAAAAGGAAATGGATGATTGCTCAAGACAACAGGAAATAGTTGCCCTCTTCTAACTGACTAATTTATCATGTGTCACAAGACCACATCACATGTTACATGTCTGATTTACATGCACAAAAAATATGACTGGTACTTTCGCTGTAACGAGACCACGGGAATGATCTACAGACTACTGGATACCGGCACTGCAGACAATTTAATAACAGAAAGTTGTTGGCCTAAAATCTATATTCTAAGTAACATGTTTGCACTACTTAAAGTAAACACACACAAGTTTGAGTGATTCTACTGGTAAATTGATGAGTTTTTGAAAAATATATAATGGGTAAGGAAAGTCAGAAAACTAGTCACTTCAGAAGGGTTTGAATCCATTTTTATTCTTGATGTGGACCAGCCTTGGGGGCACAACAGACCACTAATCATTATATGAGGAGATGAATGCTAAGATGCTGGCAGCCCTCAGGGCCTGCACTGTTGATATGTCAGTGGTGTAATCTAGAGCAGGTGCAGCACAACAACTGCAAACAAAGGCCTGTATGACATAAGGCCAAGGAATGAGACCACAACACAAACCAAGACAACACTAAGACTAAAATAATGAGATTAAGAATGTAACACTTCAAAACTTTCACTTCAATAAAACATTGCACAGTGGTACTCGACCTTTCGGGCTTTAAGATAAAGCAGTATTTTCCTATGAAACCAAAACCTTAAATTTTTAGATGCCTGGTGAGTTTAAAAAAAATCATTGTATTCTGAAGGAAAACTATTTTGTTATGACTTTGTTATGGAAGAACATCCACATGTCTATGATCATATAGTAGGAATATTCAATCCTAGTGTTTCAGTTATTAAAACAATGAATGTATTATTATATATTATTGATGAACTGCAATAGGATATGTTGGATGAACAGTCAGGAGTATTTCCTTGGTGTCAAATGACGAAATACATTTACCATTTGACCTGATGCCACTGGGGAAATGGTCCGTTTACCAGCAGTTTGGCAATTAAACTTCATTAGAAAAGAAGACACCAGAATTGCGGATATAAAGTAGGCTAAATGCTTTCAGCTATATGATGGTAGCTGTATGAAATTTGAATATGAATATGAATATGAAATCTGTTCTGTTCAAATGTTGAACTGTGCCTTAAAAGTGAATATGTAAGTGGTATTTATGTGAAATTCTTAGTCCTGAGGTTATGGAAAAAGAATGATTTACATGTTTAAATAGGAAACACAAGGAAATGTATGATGCTTGGAAATTAGTAATCAATGTGAAGGGGATATGGCCATGGTTTTGTCAGGACTGCTGGTAAAACTAAGTTATGATACAGTCCCTACTTAGTAGTAGTGGGAACTTCAAGTTGAATGAATTCTCTACAGTTGAAAAGGACACAGTGCAGCCTGGCTTAGCCTTTTGATGTAAACCTTAACTAAAGTACTAAGACGTCATGCCTCAACTGAAAGGCATAAAAATAGTTAATAACTAGCTGATCAAATGGTGCAGCCCAATGTTCCTCAAAAAGGCTGAGACATTAGTTTATGGTGAACATTGATTTTGCTTTTCCGCCTGTGGCATTGCATGAAAAACCTTAATTTATCATGTACATTTCTGATCTGTGTTGACATGCTGATTAATTGATTTTATTGTCTAACTTATTATTTCAAAATTTAAATAATGTATCACATGTTCATGTTGTGTATATCACAGGTAAAGTTTAATAAATACAATAAAATGCAAACTAGAATCACCACCTCATGGTTGTAAAGTTACAGTTTACATCCATGTCTATTCAGACAAATATATACAGTACAGTAGACTCTCACAGAGTTTCATAGAAGGTATCAAGGGTCTTTTTATTCCACACCTGATTTAAAATGAATGTTTGTGCCAAATGTTTAGGATGCCAAATGTTTAGGAATTCCCTCAAGACATTCTTGAGATATTGTATTAATGAGAATGGATGGAACTGCACTACCCTGTAAGATAATTTACATTAAAAATATAACAAACCATCAAAAGTTCGAAGCATATTTAAGAAAGTCAAATCTCCAATAATGTTGATATTTGCCACAGGAAAAATAGATGGATCCATCAAGATCATTTAATGCACAACATGAAGAAATCCGGCAACTCAACTCTCTTGTTATACTCCCTCTAAATATTGGCTGAAATGCAGCTATTGATAAGTACATAATTTAAAATTGCACAATTTATTTGTGCTGCATCAATAAAACTTTAAAACAAATATTGAAATTGCCAGTAAAAGGACACATGACTTGCTTATGCCTGTAACCAATCTGCATGTTAGCATTCAAGTTTTCCATAGCAGGGATTGTCCATTTAATCTGGACAGCACAGTCCAATTTGAGTGTCCAAAAAAGATGCTTGCATCAGTGCCTACAAAGATTACATCTTAGATGTGAAGTCTATTCCATTTTAATAACTCCAGATTAATATTTATTCCCTGGCCCACAATCCCATATATCCATTTAATGTATGAAATGTCTAATTCAAATATCCTCAACCATTGGAAAGTTTACCAATGGTAAAGTACAGTCTACAAAAGATTATATTTCTCTGTTTTTTTTCGTCTTGAAGAATGGATACGGCCCAATCTTTTAGCTGATTGAATCTGCGCAGCTAATCTAAAGGCAGCAGGAGCAGTATGTTTGTTCCAATTACAGCCTCTAATTTGGAGACTGTGCAGCAAATTACCAAGACAGTGCCCAATTACACTCACCTCATGTGGGTACCATGATTACATTTGGTCCAACTAGGGGCTGCTGCTTGATGACGCATACAGCAGAGGTATCAACACGTGCTATATCTTGCAACCGACCTGCGGCTGTTGTTAAACTCTTCATGTGGCACACCTGCATACTTGCATGGACCTGATCTTTATGAAATCCCAGGCAAAATAGTGGATGTTTAAACTACTTCCCTGCATCATACAGTAAGGTTCTGCATTGTGACCACAGCGTATTATCGAATGATTTCGAAGAGAAACATGGATCAGAGTTTATGGTTAGATTCTGGGATGGAGGTGGAATGACAAAGGGAAAATCTTTGTCATACAATTTCTAAATCAATTTATTTATGCGTATTTTTATTTGCGGAAATGTCAATTTTTAAGTAGTTTCTTCTCATTAAAAAGGCTAAATTAATAAAACAAAGATAACTTTAGAAGGTGCTATCTACACTATAGAGGAGAAAACAATGTCTTCAAACAGCCTTGTCCTTAATAAAGGCAAATGTTGGAGAACATTGAGGACTCCATGGTAACCATGGTTATCACTTTACAAAAATAAAGATGTCTAAAAATTTTCTTTAGTGCTGGTAAAAGGTTAAAATATCAACACTTGGACTTTTTTAAGATATTGAGAAACTTTTGTTTAGAAGATAATTATGCTTGAGGACAATAATTATTCACAGAGATTCCTAACAGATTTAAGGACCAGTGTTGTGCTAACCAGGAGCTTCACCAGGGGCAAAACCAATATATATATATAGTCACTCTATATATATATATATACATTCAGAGCAGTTTCACTGAGAGGCGACCTCTCTTTCACAGCTACACCCTGATCATATTCACACACATTCACACCTGGAATACGTCCAGTACAGCAGCTGGGGTTAAGGGCCTTGCTCAAGGGCACCTCAGTGGAGCTGACAAGGGGAGAGGCAAGCACCGTTTCCACCCAGACAGTGGAATGAAATAGACTGTGTATTGATTTTTATTTCAATACCATAAACCTGTAAATTCTACGCGATAAAACATACAGTATGTAATTATTGAATATAGTGCGATTGTTCAGTTCCATAGAAATTAATTGGTATATTCAACAACAACAACGTTCACTGCACTCATTGACCTGCAAACAATACAAGTATGATAGTGCCTACATCTTCATCATATTGTACTGGTGACGTTTAGGGTTTATATCAAATTTATTTATGAATATGTCACATTACCCTGCAGGCCTGCTACTGAGGTAAGACACTGTTTCCATTGTCTTTCATTGACCAACTGCAGCTTCATAATGAATCGAAAGTATTTCCACTCCTCTCAGTGCCCATACGTTAGCTGTTTCTCAATTCAGCAGCAGCCTCCTGCGGAGGACCCGATCTTCGCGGTCTACTGAACAGAAATGAGATGGTCTGGTCCTCCTGTTGAGTCTCCAGCTTGTCCTGCTGTGGCAGTCGTCGCCTAGCAACGAAGCTACAGACAAAAAAAATTGAAGGCGACCTAACATTTAAAAATTAATTCTCCTGCCGTTTTCACCTTGCATTTTGCCGACAATACCTTACAATACCGGACTTACAATGACCTGATCTTTATGAAATTACAGGAAATATAGTGGGCTTTTAAAGTCCACTTCTTCTCTGAATCATACAATAAATAAAACGATAAAAACAAAAGTCATATATCCAATCTATAAAACCAATGTACCAAACCTAACGCTACTATGCTTTCAATAAGTAAATCCTATCTTTTATGGGTAGAAGGGTTGAGTGACACTTGAAGTGGCAGCTGAGAGAAACCATGATATGAGTCAACAAACAACAAGGTGTGAACAGAGCTTCCCACGTACTGGCAGAGACTCCACTGACCAGTGCACTTTTTGTCAGGCTTGGTCATTTCAACACCAGGCTGTGATTTGTTCCGTTTACTCTGTCATTATGATGATTATTATGATTATTATAATTCTTTACATAGGGTGTTAGCAGATTGGGGGAAACTCCATAAACCTACTTTACTGGAGACCAACAGAATCAAATGGACAATTGTGTCTGCAGAGGGCGCCTCTGTTTCTGCTCAGCAAAGGTTATAAAGTCTCACTTTAAGTCATGCTTGATCATTTTTGCAGTTCTGACATAAACAGTCCTGTAAACAGCAATCATGAATGTCCCTTCAGCTTTGTTCCCAGAAATCAGCACGTGTGTCTGCACTCTTTCATTCCAGCAAAATAAATACCTCTGTCATTCAAATGCAATAAAACTGGGCCAGGGTGACTGACATGTAAGCAAAGTAAAAAAGAAAACCTTGTTGAGAAATTGCAGAGAGAACACCGCCATGAAAAACTTATGTAACTAGGAAGGAAATGAAAAGAACACCAACTCTATTTTGCCATATCCTTTGTCATATCAAACAAATGTTTGACAGTTGCCTGTCTTTCTAATTTGAATGTTGGTGGAAGAGTAGAGAATCAAATTTGAACCCTTTAACTGCAGCTCAGGAAGGACGAGAGCAAAAGGGGTGTGTGTGTGTGTGTGTGTGTGTGTGTGTGTGTGAGTGTGTGAGTGAGTGAAAGCATGCCTGAGAACGTGCATGAATTGAAACATGAAACCCAGAAAAGAAAGACAATTAATCCCCCTCCCATGGTGGAGAAAAACTTGTTTATACCGAGGAGGTGTATATGTTTCCTTCAGGAAAGGAATAGATTTGGAGGTGGATGCTAAAATGTTTCTGTAATCAGGAGAGAGAACTATCGGATAGTGCAATACCTACAAATTTGAATATGCTTCTTCAAGGGGTCAAAATTGTGCATTAACTAAAAGCTCAAATTACTCCAGAATTAATAACAGCATATGATTTACATTTATATTATTTTAAATCTTTGGTTTGTTGTTCAATTGTATTAAAGAGAATCACCAACAATTTGACATAAAGTCAGTTACCAGTCCAGTTTAATAATACTAAAAAAGTAGCTATACAGTGTGTTTTGAGGACCTTAGTTAAGACAACGAAGCTAACTGGGGTTACCAGGTTGGCTTTGGTCACTACAAATATATAGATACAGACTTGTTTGCCTGTGTTACATAGATATGGTATGGATTGTCAATCCCATTTTCCACTGGTCAAAGAATCCACCAACACCCACTAACATCTGCCTTTTGTCTGCAATGTGATTGGAGAGAATCGACCTTCACTCTGAGGTCAAATGACTGCGGTAGACACAGGTATTAATCGGATTCGGTTCCAATTGGCAGTGATAGAAACATGGAGGATATAACATAAAGACAATACTAGATGGTTGAAGTTTAGAATCCAGGGTTTTTGGAGCCACACCAAAACTGAGAAGTCGCTGTAGACTAAATTGCATTTGCTCAGTCGTCCATTTATTGTCACACAGCGACTCCAAGACATGTCTTCAAAGGATGAACCATACTTTTGTAGAACAGATGGTCCTTTCAGATATGTCAATAGTATGCTATAATAACTACCATGTCTGTCCTGTAATTGGATTTACTTCCCTGACTAGCTGATGTCCTGGCACAAGCTGCAGCCTGCTTTTCCCTGCTGGGCTCACTAGAGTTCATGGTTCAGTCAGCTGGTAGGCACCAGAAAACAAACTAGTCTCCTCAGAGACTACCCTCCATACCGTGCTGTTTTACATTCAGCCGCAGTGCTGAGGGAACACTCAAGCATAGTTTAACAGTAAGGACGTCAAGCCCATAAAACATGCTGCGTCCCAGGAGAGATTTATCCTCTGGCTCACTCTCTTCCGCTGCCAGTAGTAGATTACATGTCAAAAGTGGCACTGCGAGCAGATATTTCAGCCAATAAGTAAGGGCGGAGGAAAGTGCGGGGGCTCGTCTCTGGAGCGATATTGCCTGGTCTCGCTGAGACAGGGGCTCAGGCTGACCCTTGACACCGTTGTTCTTAAGAGTGATGGCTGACCGTAAACCTGCCTGACATCACCGCGGTGAAATGTAGCAACAGGGGAGGCAAAACAGATTAGAGGCCTGGGGGATCAAATACTCAGAGTATAATCTCCTCAGAAACTCAGCATATAACTGCAGAGATGGTTTCAATCTTGTTGTACAGTTACACAGTGGTAATGAGCAAATGCAAAAAACTGAATGTCAAACCAATCACGGAAGACATTTTTCACTGTAAGTATTCAGATTGGGGACGCAGGCCATTACAGAAAACAGTATTAAAAGAAAAAAATGTATTGAAACTGAAACATTTATTTCCTCAGAGACAGAATATGTAAAAGCACTGAACCATATCATGACTGCAGCTAAACCCTTTGCCCTGGATAAAACGTGACCGTCAGCCATACCATCTTAAAAATAATAAATAAACACAAATATATCCACTTCATCATGTGCAATGCTGCCAAATAGTCATTATAATTAAGGTCCTAAATTAACTAAAGTATCCCTCCTTTACTGTCTTCAGAATTTACATTATATAAATATTGTTGCATATGTCAAAAAATTCAAACAGAGTTTGGCCAGTTTCATGAAACATTCAGTCAAGAGCAGTGAAAATATTTATTATATTCGCTGAAATATGATATTATTTATTTAGAACACATCAATATACAGTGGATTCAAAATAAGGTCCCCAAGGCTAAATAATACCAAGAGTAGGATGGGTTTTCTTTATTTATTTTACAGTAGCCTACGTTCCATACTTTTGTGAGTAGAAGTAAATAAAAGCTGGTTAACGAGATAATTGGTGTTACATGTGTCATTTAGACTCCGGAACATGTCCAGACGATAAGGTTCATACCTTGTGTGGAGTCTGACTTTTACATATGAAGAACACAGCAGGAGATTCTCAAGTCAGGCTTGTTCACAACAGCTGGACAATGTCCAGAGGATTCAGGTGAGCGGTGGCACAGCATCTTGAGGCAGGACATAAGGTATTAATTTCACTGCAGAGTTCACACGTTTTATTTTATAGCACATTAACATTGGTGTTGGCCCTTATCACAGAAAGCTTTTATATCTCATAGGATTCCAAGGTGATATCTTTGTTGGTTTCTTCTACATGTATGTAGTAATCCAGGTCATGATATCTTCAGAAGTCACAAAAAAGTCCAGTTGCCTGTGTACACCTTTACAACTTCTGAAGATTCCACACGTATGGAACCTCCTTCTCATCCTGATATATTTGAATTCTTTGGGTATTTAATCAGTTCTACATCCCAACGCAGTCTACCTTGTTACAGGTAGCCTTTCTTTGGGAGCAGTGATAATGCTGCACTTGTTTATCCTGCTCTGCTTTAGAAATCATTTGGCTTGTCACTTACCATCCAAAGGGAAAAGGGCTTCTTTCAACAATGATCTTTGAGAACCAGTGCTGACTCATACATTTGATGTATAGCGACAAGGCTGCAGTTACAGTATTTCATCTACTCACTGGGGTACCTCGAGTCTGTCACTTTACATTACAGGAGGTGGGACCCACAGCCACATGATCTTTATCAACCACCGCTGACTCCTCTGTCTCTGTAGCCAGTGGGTTCAAGATGTTTTGGAAGGAGGAGCTCAACAGGGGGCCTGTTTTGGATGTGCATTTGTCATTAAGCAGCAGGGGTCAGTATAATAAATTCATCATCAGCCACTGGGTGACAAAAACAGTCTGCAGTATAATTCCGATAATATGCTGCGGCGATATATTAAGCACTTTTCAAACAGCAAAAAGAAAAAATGTAAATGATTCTACGTGATGAACAGCTGCTCAATGTCCTTCAAACTACAACAGCATTAACAGTTCTGGTATCTTTGTTCTGGTAAAAAAAAAGAAGAAGATATAAATCAGAAGACATCCTCTCAGCCCCACGAGGGGAGGTACACACTGGTAAAACACTCTGTCAGCTAACACCAACAGTTGTTGAACACAGAAACACCATTACAGAAGCCAAGAGTATCCTTGCCGACAAATCCCATCCTCTCAGCAGCCAGTTCTGAAACTCAGGTAGGTGCTACAGTGTCCCTCTGGTGACAAAAAAAAACATTTTTATAAACTCTTTTAGCCCGTGTGTCATTGCAATTCTTAACTCACCATTGTGCCTGCTGCATTTTAACTCACAGTCTTTGTACTGGTATTTTGTTCGATGTAAGCTATCAGGAAAGCATGTAACAGAGGGAAGCTTTTAGGTTTTGTTACCAGGATATATTTGGGTCATTTCAATCTAAATGCGGAACTCAATGTAGTCCATTCGTTCAAATCAAGAACTTTTCCACTAATGATACCTGAGAGTGCACACTTTTCATTTGAATTTCAAATGTGGGTTACAGCTTGTGTTCAACCTATATTGACTATCAGAACGTCTGAAGTAGTTTGTCTCATGATCCATCAGAGAGCGATCACTGACAGCTTCCACTTAGTGCACACCCTCTTAAAGTACATCGGTAATGTTACGTTGTTTGCTACAAAAACTGAGGAGGCTAGCTATTCAGACAATCAAGACACCAGAGCATCTGAGAAGTGGCGTGTGGTTCATTCAAACTTGATTTTTGGAATAACCGAGAGCACAAAGTCGTACTGTATTAGTTTGATAGATGATGTTGTTAGGGATGGAGCAGTCATTAAGTTATCAGACGGATCCTGGTTCAATTCCCCAGGTCCTCTAGAGCAGTGATTTTCAACCAGTGTGCCACGGCACACTAGTAGAGATCGTCAGGTGTGCCGTGGGAAATTATCTAATATGTAGTGTTGCACCGATGTATCGGCCGAACATCGGTAGCGGCCGATATTCATCTTGTTTATTGACATCGGCACATCGGTAATAATCTTGACTTTCACCGATGTTCATTGGTATTCGTGTTCAAACCGCTGGGCACGTGCCGAGGCTGGGGGAGCAGTCGCACGCCTTGACCTTTTTTTTGGGTGGGGGGGGGGTCCTCGTCCGCGGCTCCTCACGGCGTCGCTGGTGCGGGGGCTTTCTTTCTCTTGGGCTCTGGACGTATGTCGGGCCCTTCTCGCGGATCACCTCAGCTAAGGCGCCCGCTGGGGGAACCCTCCGTTCGCGCGGGGGGCCCCCTCCGGCGGTGCGCCTCGGCTGGCGCCTAGCAGCTGACTTAGAACTGGTGCGGACCAGGGGAATCCGACTGTTCAATTAAAACAAAGCATCGCGAAGGCCCACGGTGGGTGTTGACGCGATGTGATTTCTGCCCAGTGCTCTGAATGTCAAAGTGAAGAAATTACAAAAATGAGAACCGACTTTACGAGTCGGTAAGAAACTACAAGCATCTATAATAAGGTGCTTCACCCGGACACAGAGACAAACGGATAATTTTTCCCTTTTTTTGTGAGATACATTATCACAGCATTCTCCACCATCGCCATGTGTGTTGTTGTCAGAAACTTTGCGCTGCCCTCTAGTGAATGAAAGTACAACCACTCCAACGTAAAACAGACGTAGGAGTATATGGATAGTGACGGTTGTTTGAAACGGACATATCCAGAGATAAGGGCAGAGTAAACAAGGCTTTGTTTTTCCGGAAGAGGCAAATAAATACTGTATATTTTAAATCAGAATCAAAATCAGAAATACCTTATTGATCCCAGGGGGAAATTGTGTTTGTTACAATAGCTCCATTCAGGATTAGAAATATAAGCTTATAAAGAATTACAAAACATATAACATAAATGAAATATGTACAATATGGGCATTCCTAGATATTAATAGAATACCACAAATCTAATTAATTTAGTAAAGCATTTATTAGACTATTAGCAGCAAAATGTTGGCCGTAATTATAAGACAGGGCCAATATCTTGAGGATCATTAATTTCAGACTTCAGCTCAATTTTACATGATTCATACAGCATTAACAATATCATATTATAATTATAAATATGTGATATGTAGGATCTTTCAAACACTCTGTTAAAAACACTACAACAACTTCAAATGAGCTGAAAAAAGAAGGCAACAATCAATCACATTTATAGCCTATATTTATGGTTTCGTCAGACTAATGTGTTTCAGCATAAGTCGTCTCTCAGACTGCTAATGAAGCCAGTTTGTTGTCTCTGGCAGAGTACCAGGCCCCAATGTCATCCAGAGGGGTCTACCCACCATAAACTCCCCATCTCATTTATGTCCAGGAGCCAACTTGTCTTTCAGAATCATTAATATCATATACAATGTGACTATATGTGGTTATTCTTAACTAAGGCAATGAAGTTTCCATGATTTTTTCAAACATATAACAGCTCCTTGGTATCAGTTTATCTGTGACAGCAGGGAGCGATCGGAACATGACACTTCCTGTGTTTTTATCACCACTGTGTGGCTTTCAACCAACTGTCTCTGGCTCAATATTGTGTGAAAGTGTGCATATTCAAATCTGTGTTTCTTGTCACTCTAATTTTGATGCAGATCTCTGGAATAGATTTGATTTAGGTGACACCTTGAGATTTAACTGAAGATCTATAAAAGCCATTTTCCCTGATAATATTGTAAATTTAATCAAAACACATTGTCAGAGGTGAACGAGTGGTTTCAAGAGCTTTTTAAAATGAGCTGTTAATAGTTCACATTGTACTGAGCTGGATTCCAACCCCGAGCATGCATCATCTTTCCACTGCAGTAAAACTAAGCTGTTGTTTTTTCCTCAGAGGCATCCTGAAACTTGCTGTTTTAACTTCTGTTATAAGTCATACAAACCTATTAGACTTCAGGTTTCTTGTTATTCTCTCTGCCATCAACATTTGCCCTCCTGCATCCTTCTTGAAACACTGACATATGCTGGCCTGTGTCCTCGCAAAGGTTTCTCACTGATGCCGAGCCCGGCGCAGAGCCCTTCACGGCTGAGTGATTCCCCCAGAGCCATGACTGACCATCACCTCCCCTCCTCATTCTTTCCATCGCTCACTATCATTCCATACATCTCTCCGTCTCTTTTCACCTCTCTCCTGCGCCACTACCTTTCCCAGAGCTCTTCCATGTCTGTCTCTCCATTAAATACCACTCCCACAATTCTGTACTGCTGTACAGCTGAAGTGGTGTAATCCAGTCTTAGTTACATCAAAAATTCAATCAATCACGCAGCCTGTCTTGGTGCCTTTCACTCACGTGAAGAGTGAAGGACATGTGACCCTCATCTTAACCCACTGACTCAAATGTAGAGGTCGGAAGGCACTGGCAACAACTGAGAACAATTTATTATGTTTTGCTGAGAAACCCAGAAGGTTATGCAATTTTTTTTCCCCTCATCAGCCATTACAATATTAGGTAATAGAACTGTGCTTAGACAGACTTTTAAATACAAATAATAGGGGCTGGGTATTACTTCTGATTTCCTGAAAAGATTAAATTAAGATTCTCAAGAATCAGATTTTTGGAATAAGATATTATAGATACTATACCAATTTTGCTTAAAAATGAAAGAAATTGTCTGATTAATATTGCTGTAAACCGTACAGGTTAATAATCAATGACAAATTAATCTTTACATGATGAATTTACAATAATTCCCTTTTACTTTAACATGACCCAAAAGTATGTGCACTCTGTGTCAAGTCTACAATCCTGAATAGGTTAACAAAGCAAACATTATGTCTGGATATCGTTAGTACATTATAAACAACGACTATATCATCCAAAAGCCAATGTAAATAAGACATTGGGGGGAAAAAGTACTTTGCTGTGATTATCTTACAAGGCTTTGGTGCCATCAACTACAGTGGTTGGGATTCAGAATAAATACAGTATAAGAAAAACAACAACTGTGTATGTGATGCTTCCGTATATATGTATTTGGGAGGATATATTTTAGGATTTGATTCATCGGCAGGGGATCATTTGAAATTATTATTTCTTAATCCAGCCCTTGCAAATATTGATAAAAACATTATGAAATTTATATAGAAATTCATGAAAAGCACAAATGTATTTATTATTACAATGTCTCTAAAGCCTTCAATTATGTTGTTAGTCTCTGCAGTGAGTTTCCACCAGCAAAGCTACATAATGACCCTGTGATTACCAGTTATCAAGGTGTTGCATAAGCCAATGTTCTGTTTTCCTGATGCTTCATTAATTGAAGAATCAAAGACAAAAAGCTTTGCTAAGTCTGACTGGGAACATAATTACCCCCTGAACGCTTGTTTTTAAGCAGAAATGATTGTGTGTGAGTATCAATGTAAAATCACACTTGACGATTTTCATAGAGTTGAGCTCATTAATGAATTGGTTCTTTGGCCTTACCAAAGGCCTTGCTGTAGGTTTGTATACGCTGCACAAAATACACATGCAAACAAAAGTGACCTGATTTTTTCGATTTAGTATTTCCTGTAAGCTGTAATGCTCCTTCGAGAAAACTCCTTGCGCAGGTCACATTCACAGCTGTAGCAGTGCCTATGTTTGTAATGTACTGTTCTCTTTGCTTGTGTTAATGCTCTGGATCTACTTCAGGATGATCCCTTGTCATTAGTGACTCCTCCTCAAACAGATCTTCTATATACTGACACTTTTTATTGCTGTCTGCAGAGTTTTTCATAAATACTCTGTGGTGCAGAGTGAAGTTAGAGAACTACATTAGAAAGCAACACCATCTCCGGACCCAAGCTCAAAACTTTTGAAATAAAAGTGCTGTAATTCCGGTCAGTCTAAAACATTACAGCAACAAAATTATGTGCTTTTACTTTGTGGCCAAACAGGAAGTGATTCTATGAATGTTATTGCCATGCTGGAGATCAGCACGTCAGTTTGTCTTTGTTTGTGTGTGTGATAAGTTGATATGTCTTCCACATATAGACAGAAAGAAAGACATATGTGGAATAAGTAGGTAGATGGAAATGTTTATTACAAACTCAGGAATTATATAAACTATACAAATTGCCACCATGATGTTTAATGCAATTTGCAATCAGCTAACAAAGAAAACATGATGGCCGGTGATGGCCGGTGGTGGCTCAACTGCCATTAAGTTTTTGTGCGTGAGCGTGTTTGACAGCCATCACTGCTGCAGTAGCTGTCTCTTTATTAGAGTTGTTATAAAACTGCCTTGTGACATTTTGTGGTTCCTACGTACTTGAAACATCTAAATCTGTTAATTGTGGCAGCAAAAGTTCTCCTCACAGATTTAAGTAGGCTTAGTCGTTTACTTGAGGACAAGCTGGCACATTCAGCAACAGTTCACATTAAATAAATGGCAGTAGCAATGGGTTTATTGCTATGATTAGCCCAAACTATGACTAATGGACTTGCCACTTACTCAAGCATTCCTCATCTTTTATACAGTAGCATAAAATGAATGTAAACACTATGGTAGAGAGCAGACTGTACAAGGGAAAAGCACAGATTTTCTATACATTCCAAGTCTACTGATGCAGACTAACTGCTAAGCACAGAGTTGTGGTTGAGAACTGACACAGAGGCTCATGCATAATGATTCAGCAATCAGGACCAATATCTGTCCCTCAATTCTTTGGGGCACTCTGCTCCTCGAGGCTTGTTTACAGAGAGTAGAAGGCCCGCAGTGCATCATGGATAACGGATGGTACAGATGACAGATATTTTCTAAAGTGGTGGACAGATTTCTTTCAGGGAGGTTGTTAATACGTTTTCTTTCTCACACCAAAATACTTCCAAATCAGAGAGCACACATCTAGATCACTGTAGTTAAAAACACCGTGATTATCCTTTTGATTTTCCATCACCATGGCGGACAATGTGTATGGACTACAACTCTATCGTCATAATTTGATGTTATTGATTTGATTTTGAGTCATTTTATAGTTTAATTTTGTAGTATTTTGTGTTCAACCCACTCAGCACTGCGATGTTGACATTACATGGGAATTCATGTGAATAGAGCAGCTTACATTTTTGTTTTTAGAAATGATTATGGTTAGTAATGACATGTGGTGATCTATGTCAAAGTGTCTTTCGTTAGCTTGGTTAAAAGTCGTCAAGATCAGAATGTCCCCTTTTGGACAAAGCTTATGTTTAGGGCTGGCTCAGGTGAGCTCTTAGTTATGCTCCTGCAGGCCTAGACTGCTGCTTCTCTCCTCTGGCTGCCAACACTGAGAATGATTCTAAAGGTTTCTTCCCGTAATTGGGATTGTCCACACATATAAAATTGGATTGAATCACCATGGAAGTCTTTTCCTTAGCAATTATGTATTTTTGTAACTGTTTGGACTAAAATGTAAATGCTTCTTTATAAAGTGCGGGGTCTTAAAGTTTTAAAGTAAACTAGGAAACAGACAGCGTGTTTTGCCCTGAATGCTGTTGAAGTCTGTCATAGTAAGAGTCTGTTGTGAATAGGTACAATATGCATTTCCACATATCTCAGAATGAAGATCAGGTCAATTACTCTATTGTAGCGGACTGGAATTTAAATTTCACTCAACAGAAAAATCTTTTGGGGGTTTATTCAGAAGTTGAGTTTCCAGGAGGGCCCAGCTGAAGTCAGGGTTCAGAATACAGAGTCATTTGATTAATATTAAAAACAAAAGACATCACAAATATTTGATGCTGGTGAATCTTGTATAGTGTAGTTCTTCTGAATTCCTCATGCCAACCTCGCCCTCATAGCCTCTGTGTAATTGACCTAACACGGAACATAGAGCAGATCCACTCGCTGCATACAGAAAATCTCAACAGGGATGAGACAAACCTGAGCAACCTCTTACTTTTTTGTGTGAGCAAGCCAGAGACACTGCTGTTACACAGTCATCTTAACAAAAAGTAACCCAGTCACGTACAGACAGACAGACAGACAGACACACACACGCACACACACACACACGCAGACACACACACACAAACCGGTTCCTATAAGCTTAGAATCTTCGCTGAGGAAAATCCAGTTGGAAGATGTTAATGACAGTAGATGTAAAAATCTCATTCATCCTCATAAACCATTTACAATATCCAGTCATAATTGTGAGTCACATTGAGACGTCTGAGAATGATGTTAGCATACGCACCGCAGGTTACCAGAGGTCGTGCTCTAGTCGCTCTGCGCTGTTATTGAACATATCCCTGATAATGATCTGCCTGAACTATGGCTGACCCACCAAAAGAAAAAGCATCAGTTCATAACAAATGGAAAAGACATGTCTATTCTCTGAGATCACAAACACACTGTGTGTGTGTGTACCCGGACAGGAAACACTTGACTCTGTCGATAGAGAATTGGCCTGTGCTACAGCTACTTCATCACAAGTTGCATTCCCCCTTTTCTTCTCTAACTCTTTTCCTCCTTTTATATTCTTAGTGTTAGATAACCAAATAGTTTACACTCAAGTACACTGTCCATAAGCACAATATTCATCTTCTGTTCAATTTCTGAGCATCTTTCTTCAACATTTGCTCCTTAAGAATAGCTTTTCACTTTGTTTGCTACCAGCTTAGAGAAATTGATGTAATTTACTTTGTGCAAACCTGAACAGGTGAGACTTAACACTCACAAGGCTTTAGATACAGAAATAAATTCGGCAGTTCTAAGAATATTGTCTCATAGAGAGAAAATCCCAGAATCAGAATAACATTTAGAGTTATCCCTGTCTCTTCTCGTGCCAATCATTCAACATGATTACATCTATCATGAGGAAAAGGAAGTCAACACTGATGGGGAAGGTACAATCTGCAAATGTCTATCAGATTAAGATTTCAAAGATTCGGCATCAAAAACTCCAGAAGTTACTAGTTACTACTAATGGGATGTTGGACAATGATATGTTACTGCTACTGTTACAACTGTCTTTTCCTTAAATACGATCAAAATCTTTGTATTATTTTAATATGCTGAATATTGCATTAAATAGGAAATATTCTATAGCATTTATTCAGAATTATACGCAGTGCTGTACAGTTTATAATACCACACAGATGAAAAAATTTGGAAATTGCTACAATTTCTTATCTCGGATTTATTTAGTTTTTCTGCCCTCTAGACTTTTACATATATGGTCGAGGCTGCTTGAGCTTTACTGCTCTCTGCTGTATTGTAGTTGAATCCCCTCAAATATTCCCTATAAATAGAGAAATAGAGAAATAACCAAGCATTTCAG
Source organism: Pleuronectes platessa (assembly GCF_947347685.1). Classification (NCBI taxonomy): domain Eukaryota; kingdom Metazoa; phylum Chordata; class Actinopteri; order Pleuronectiformes; family Pleuronectidae; genus Pleuronectes; species Pleuronectes platessa. Next base: position 19,872,857 of record NC_070636.1, on the reverse strand, counting down.
GAGGATGGACTTCAGGTGAAAAAAACACAAACAACAAAGTTTTTATTAACTCATTCATGCGAAATAAATTAAATAATATTTTACAGTTTTGTTTCTTATATCAGTGTTTAAGTTTATTCGGTGTTTGGTTATTTTATTTTGTGGAACTTGCTACAATTCCATGATAGTTTATGGAAATATATTCCATCTGTCTAATACACTTACAATAATTGCCTGTGTCAGGGGACATCACAGCAATTTTATATTTTGTGTTGTACATTTAGTTTTATTTTCAGGTTTTCTTGAGTTTTCACCCAAATCGACTTGTGACTTTGGTGGTTGAAAAAGAGAGGAGAGAAGAGAGAGAGAGAGAGGGGTAAAGTGAGGAGTTGTTTACACTAGCTCTGACACTATGTAAATAGATTTTTTTTTTAGATGAGGCTATTGTCTTTGCATTTAGAAATGCAAAGACCTCAGTGCAGTTGGACATGTCATATTCTTACATCAAACATGAAATGGTGCAGTAGAGAGACTTCCATCTGCTGGCTGATGATGCACAGACCGTGCAGGATGGACTGCTCCACTGTGTTTAGAGATAGCCGACTAACAGAAGTGCTCATGGCAGCTTGGCCTTTGGAATCAGACGGATGCTTGAAACACTTTCACCTCTGATGATCCCCGGCATGCCTCGCTGCCCGAATACAGAGCAAGCTTCAAAAGAGCACTTGATGAGTTACAACGGCGTCCGCCAAAGGAGAGATCTAGACGCCAAATTTTAATGGCAGGACAGGTGCATCTGCTCTGCTGAGGCAGTGTGTAACTCTACAAAGCAATGACAAAGACAGAGGGCGGGAACACCAGGAATCAACCCAGTGGGTAAAAATGGCTGTGTGACATCCTGTTGCTCTGTGGAATGAAAGGATCACTAGGGAGGGAAACGTGTATGATCATTGAGGTGCAGCTGCTTCCAAGGCTTTAACAGTTGGAGAGACTGGTCCCTGGATTTCACACAAGGCTGGACACCTTGACAAGTGAGCGTGGTCAAAAACGAAGGGTGCATCGATGGTTTGCAAGAGATCAGCAAATCTCTCCATTCGGTAATGGATGCAGAGAAGAAGAAGGTTCTCCAGTCTGACCAGACCCGGCGTCTCCTAATTATGAATAAGGTGGCAGGTGTTTGTGCGCGTATTGAGTGTGTGCGTGCGCACATATTGCACATGATGAGGTTCCCGTCTCTCGAAATGCCTCCATGAGAGGGATTTCACATCCCTGTAATCTGATCGAGGTAGCCACACAGACAGCTTTGACAAAAAACTGTATTTACTACACTAGTCATTATGTGTCGGAGGCTGCGGGAGGGTCGATTTATCTTGTGCAAGGCAGCAAGTTGCAGTGATATTTAGACTCCTACTGCTTCACATCAACTTAATCTTGTTTCTGATCCTGTAATTGCATACAAAGCTGGTTGTTACACTTTCTTTATTCACATCTACCAGATGATGTGAAGGAGCAGCTTGCTGTGAAGTTCCACTGCTGATCCTGGGATAATGTTAACAATACATTAAATGCATTTGCTATGGTTCTGGCTCCTTATTAAGGATTCATCCTGCTAGCTCCGGGCAAACTGCATTTGAAAACCAGTCCTTTTAAATGTAGTATGCACCAGTAACCAAAGGTGAACACCAGTGTGACTAAAGTTTTGTTCAGGGCGGGTGAGTTGATAATGAAGTCGAATCTATTTTTTCAGCTATTTTGCATCTTGGCCATCTCAACTTGCTTCAATGGTTTTCTGGAAATAAATTAGTCCGAAAACAAATTTCCTCTTTAATATTTATTGAATTTACAATTTTCAAATTAAATTTGACTTGTTATGTGCTGTAATGCTGCTAAAAAAAAAGAAGCCCAGTGACGTGACCTGAGTGAAAAACCCGCTTTTCACACAAACCACAATAATAAGGTCTGGGGTGTTAACATGCTGTTCTCCAATCCAGTTAAATAAGCAACACAGAATGAAGAACAAAGACCAAATCCTCTTTCACAAACATAAAACACGGTTTAGGGATTAATTTGATTTCATCTGAGCTTGTCTGCTCACGTCATGTCTTCATAAATTATTTTCCATACCTACTTTGTTATTATATTTCATCTGACATATGACAGAGCTAGTAAAACCAGGTGTTTCCTAGGAGGAGTTATCAGCTAACAGCGGGTCGGTGCACAAACACAAAGAAAATTGTGCTCAGCATTGGCAGGGGCTGATATGTTCATGATTTAACAAGGCGAATGTATTCTTGTATTCCCTACGCACCTCTTGCTGTAGTTATCAAGGGGGAACTTCATGTAATAAATTGTTCTATCAAAGGAGTTGCAATGCTTTCATCTTCACAAAAGGAGGCCCCTGGGGCTGAGAGGTGATGGAGGGTTAACACAAATATAGAGGGAGGTCTGGGGATGTACATAGTGGGGGTGCATAATTGTGGTGAAGAGGGCAAAAGGATACTGAGGAGACAGAACAGCAGGGAAGGAGGAAGTATTTAAGAGCCACTTGGGAAAAAGTAGCAGAATGTTTTTGTTTTTTTCTCAGAATCAGCGTGAACCTCATGTTATCACTGCTTTTACAGACTTTTATTTTGATGATCATATTGTGAAGCAATTGGTGATCCGCTGGTTTCAGGAGGAGAAAATAAACTGAAAAACTGAAAAACTCGACAGGTCGTTTTAACAGACCTCTTGATACATAATCCTCAAATAATCATATTTCTTGTTTGTACAAAATTGTTCTGTCTGCTGGACAGTTAATAGGAAAGCAAATCCATTTCACAATCGTTTTTTTTCTTGACACAAACAAAACAGAGCTGCTTAGTTGGTTGGTGATGTCAACAGTGACTTAATGTTCTGTGATTCAAATGCAATCATCAAATACAACGGTGTCAAATGAAAAAACAACGATTTCATCAGAGAAACCAGCTGGACTCTTCTTCACTGCAGCCAGCTATCAGCAGACTCTCTGAGATATATTCACGGCTAACTCTAAGTTCAGACATTACATTGCACTGAAGTCTGGCTTTTTGTCATCTGTCGGGAAAATCATTCATGTGACACTGGTTTATTGCACAATGGACATCAAAGAAAGGCAAAAGTGGAATGATCTGTCCCCACTCGGAAACTCTAATCGTTTCTGTGAAACCAAGCTGAAGGGTGACACTGGAAATGGGCTTCAATTACTGGGAAATTACACTGACGGACAAAGTTCTTTTTTGTCAATGTCAAAGAAAAAAGTACTGAACTAATGTGAAGTTAAGGGTCTTCTCAGAGTGTTGAGAAACACTTAAACCGAGTGACACGCAGAGGGCAGGCAAAAACAAATGGAGGATCTTGTCTGAAATACATATCATGCTCCTGTGTATGCTTCATTCAATTCATTTAATAATTACTTTACCTTAATATCTTTAGCGATAACACCACTGCTGCTCAGAAAACAGCAGGAACTACATACAGAGTCAACTTTCTGCTAAAAAGATCCATCGTCCAGCAGCTAGTATACTTTGACTTCAATTTCCTGCCGGTGCCAGATGATGCTACAAAAAGTTACAACAGTAATGTCCAAGGCTGTAGATTAAGAATAACTAGATGAACATGAAAAAAGATGACCTTGATATCTGACAGCAGTGAGAGTAGGGAACTTGTCTTGATTCTCGAGGAGCTGTACTTTGTATTCACAGTTAATTATTCTAATCTGCACCCACATTTCACTGCTAGCTCAGACATACTGCTAACTTTTAACTAATGCCCCTGTCACCCACCTTACCCAGCACACAGCCAGTTTCTCTTTCTCTCTCTCTGGCTGCACAATATAGTCAATGAACTATAGACAACAGACAACATTGTGTCATAGTTCTCAGACTTACTGTAGATATTACACAGAGATACTGTGTTACTTGCTTGTTTATCTGCGTCTGCTTCCTCTAATCGCTTTGGAAGAAAATACTATTTAATTAATTTCTTAGATTAGATTAGATAAAACAATCCTTTATTAGTCCCGCTATGGGAACATTGTGTTACAGCAGCAAAGGGGAAAGTGAAAAACAGACACAAAAAAAACAGATATAATATAAAGACAAGGAAGGACATGTAAAAACAGAAATATATATGTATAATAATCTTGGACACTTTTTGCAATTTTAACTTCTGGTCTTCTGATTAACATTTGCCCCACCCCTTTCTGTGACATCAGCCCAATGAAGTCAGTTGATTTCATTCACTTTCCATCCATTTTAAACGATAACATGGATACCTGTATTACACATATGTGAAAATTAAGAATCATGAGTAAAAAACAATTAGGATTGATACCTGATTGTTGATAATTTATAATTGGTGCATATAGTATAATGGGATCAGTGCTGATCGTCCAGTCTTACAGAAGCAGGAGGAAAAGTATAATATCTCTACCCAGTGGTGTGATGGTGTCCTGCAGAAGTTGGCACTGCTTCTTCAAAGCGGGAAGCTTTGTCGAGTCTCTCACTATTTCCTGTCAGTAGTGGTGGCAGATAACATAGTACATGTACCTTTTCAAGTATCTGTACTTTACTGCACGTCTGCAGCAGCACTATCACTGATGAAGAATCATTTGAAATGGATTCAGAAGAGACCAGTTCTCAGCCACAATGATCTAGTTGACTGTTGCCTACACTCAGAAAGCACTTTCAAATGAATTACTTACTTACTTACATTTTTACTCAACTACAAAAGTTAATGTGGTGCTTTTACTTTTTCTTGAGTGCATTTTTGGGCCAATTATTTCTCCTCTTACTTTCCCTACATGCACATACGCAAAAGCAAGACAATTGTTCTCTTCTTCTGTAGCGTCTAATAAACGTCAAACTTCAGCTATACCAGGTCAAGCCCAGCTTGATCTGCTTGCCTTGACAGCACGCCACTGATATGTGCACCCTATGTACATCATAATAAACCACAAGGTCCATCATGTTGTTTAGCCACAATGAGAACTGTAATCATCAAAGCTCTACAGCATGTCATCCAATTGCATCACTTCGTTCGGTGCTTCCTCCTCTCAGAGGTTTCTCTCTGAAACCAAATCCGGTCTCCTCTCATCATGCCTGCGCTCCTTTATCAGCCTTGAGCCTGAAAATGTGCCACAGCGACACAGCGTGTGATGCTTCAAAACAAAATGCTGTTTCTGCTGCTTTCAGGTAATCAAACCATGCCATTTCCTATCGTGTCATAGAGGAGTTACAGAGTGCTCAGCGCTGATTGAGGTTAATTCTTGTAACGGAGCACTGATGAGCAGCTGGATATTTTCATGCACTATTAATTACAGAACAGCTATTTTGTATCAGGGTCTTTGTCTGCACCTGCTGGTTTTAAGTACTTGTTAAAATAGCTGCTATTTAAAAAGCCCCAAACTAAAGTAAATAATTTGGAGGGAAAGAGCCCATGGTAATACTTTGGAAAGTGATTCCACAGCTGTATGAATACTGTACATCTGAGTGGTCTAATATCAAAATATAATCTAATGATCATGTTAGTGTATTATTATGAAAACTGAACCTGTTACTTCTGCATGAATATCTCCTTTTGATATTTATGCAAGGTCACCTCTGTCTTATAGAACAATGGCGGCCATGTGAGAGCTTGGAAGTAAACAAACAGCCGGCCAATTCTTCAACAGCAAAGCCAAAAAACTACAAGACTATACGCCCTAACTCCCTGAGCCAAACCTCTACAGTATGTTATATAATAAACAACCTCATTCCTGCTTAAAGTTAGAAAAAAAAGAAAAGAAAAGAAAGCTGGTTGGTGTACTGCAACAGACGTCTCTATGGTTTGTATCAATTACCATTTCTAATTAAATATGGATACATTATCTACTGTTAAGGGAATTATTTATTGGAAATTAGAGGCTGGCAGTAATTGCATCGCCTTGCTTAAACCCCCGACTCTGGTGGTAGCATACATAAAACAATTTTAAGTGATAAACCACTGAGAGATATTAATATTGTTCTATCAAAAGAGATGCTGTTCACTCACTTTACACAACTTCTGGTTGGCAGAAGTGGCCTTAAGGTAAAAGAAGCAAGCTTAGGTAGGTCATTGATTCAATTCCCAGACAGGCACCACTGTAGTGAACAGGGAGCTTAACCCTAACTTAGGCCCCACGCTTCATGGAACATTCCCTGCGTTAATGCCCAGATGTTAGGCACCAGATGATAGACAGTTGTATGTGGGCTGTGTCAGAATAAACTGGTAAATCCGCATAGGCATCTAGATGACATCCTGTAAAGCCAGAAGGTTGCTGGTGCTAGCACCACTAATATTAGACACATTCTACAAACCCGTTTGATAGTAATTGCCAGCAAACACGGTAAAGAGATAGCGCAGCTTATCAGGGAAATGATTACTGATTACTTTTAGACGAGTCAAAAATAAATTTAAGTTGGAAAAGGCTGATCAATATTAAAGTGCGTAACTTTTTGGAAACACAAAGACAAAAAAAAATTTTTAGTTCATTCTCTACATTTTCATAAAGCAAAACCTACAGCATAAACTTTAGATATCCACACTGTGCATACGGGAAAAACCTAGCTAATAAAGAATACTGCTGGTTCATTTGGGCTTAAGAGAGCTCATTAAAGTCACAGACTTCTGTGAGGTTGAGTCGTCTGAACTTTGTTTTGATTTTGTGAAATCTAGATACTAAAAACCATGTTTTCCAAAATCGCAAGTCCATTTTCGGATTTTGTTTCTGTAAAATATTTAGGCAGAATCTTACTCCTCTAGTTTATGCCCCAGCCACATTTCTTCTCTCTACATCAAGTACAGTGTGTTGTTTTTGTCTACTTGGCTTGAGAGGCAAAGAGAAAGGCTGGAAAGAAACATCCTTTCTCTTGGTGTCATCACTTTCAGCACAAAGTCTCACACTAGTTCACTAGTTCATGTACTTGAGAAGACACGAACACAAGAACTCTTCCATCATAGTTCCTAGTGAAAATTCTTCAGATTCAGGTCTCTGGCATAACAGCAACTTTATAAATATTACATTAACAGGCTAATGTTTAGCATGTAATGTTCACTTTACGTTCACTTTATTTAATTGAGCCTTCGACAGATTTTTGGAGACCAATGCCAATACTGAAGAAAATGTCTGACAACAATATATCTGATATTTTTTTTTTCAATGTCAATATGCTTTATCAAAACTCCTTATGACAAAGAAATGTAAGTGAGGCTTTATATTTCGTATATAACTATTATTAAAAAGAAAACAGAATCACAACCAAGTTGAATTAAGTAATTTTTTTTTTGATAAAATAAAGATATTTACAATACTATTATAATTTTGTGTCCACATGCTAACAGTTGTTAAAGGTCCTACAAGGACAGTGCAGTGTAACTGTTTGTTTGTAACTGTAACTGTATGTGTGTCTTATTTAATTTTTCGAAAGGGTTTATTAATAAAGGCAAAAAAAGTTGTTTCTGTTTATGTCTCTTATATCTTTCCTAGGAGGATGTGATGAATCTCATCTCTTTCTGACATCTAGTCAGTACTTCAAGATCAATTGTAAGAGACTTGGAGTGAATGAGAGCAGACTTGGGAGCAATGGTCTGAGCGGGTTAGCCTTTAGCATTTAGCCTTTAGCCTTTAGCTTAGTCTTGCATCCCATGATTCTGTTTTATTTCCTTCAGCCTAAACATAGGCTTTTCCAGCCCGCCTGTTAGAAATCCTTGCTCTGACTTTGCAGGTAAATTTGCTAATTAAAACTGCTATAACCATATCAGTATTTTCTAACCATTATATCATAAAACAATTTGCCAGTTCATATCAGACCTAAACAAACAACAGAAACACAAGCTTAGATTGAGGCGATTTTACATTTAAGGGGACCACCCCACATGCCTCCTACCGCATATCTTCCCTTAATGTCATCCATAATGAATGAGTTTGACAGTGAATGTTTTATCCAAATGTTATCTTTTCCCTTTCAGTTAGACTCCGTGTCATTCCATTTAACTGGGACATGTCATCAGCAGGCTGAAAGAAGAACTACTTCACGCTCAAAGAATAATTAGTTGACACTTATCACTTTGATCCATTTGTACCGATCTAATCCTGCACAGAAATGAGTGACATCCTTGTATAAGGATGGCTGCTGTCTATCTCTCTTGTATCTACTACAATAACCTCAGATACTGGAATATCAGATTAGAACACTCTTTGATCCCTTCAATTTGTTCAAAGTAAGTTGGAGGGAAACCGTGCAAATTTTCAGAACTACAGAATTAGTCTGATTAAGGATGAAGCTCACAGTGAAAATCCAGATGAGCCCCACCAAAGATTTAATCTTATAGGTGAAGACTGAGTTGCAGCTGTGTAAAAACCACGTGCAATCACAATCACGATGGAAAAAGACAAACAGTGCAGTGGATCTGATCCTGTCATTTCTTGAATTCCCTTGTCAAATCTTTATGGCGATTCCTGCCTGCATTGTTATCATCGTCATAGTTGAAAGCATCACATGGAGTGTAATATTATCTTTCATGGTTTTGATATGCTAGGAGTAGAAAACAACAAAGCGATTTGTGAACTTTTTCATTTGAAATGGATGCTTCATAGCATTCACATCAACACAATGCAGAACTGTTAATCATAGCCTAATAATGGTAAAGGCCGGGCCATATGTGGCCAATGTGAGGTACTGAAGATGTATAGATAAAGATTACTGTTGTTGTTTTTTTGAAAAATAGTGTCTTTCCCTCAATGAAAAGAAGACAAAGTCTGCTTGAAAGTTGCAAGTCGCTAGGTGAAATAATTTCAGACATTGGCCATTGTCTAAGCCAGTTGTTGCCCTTTAATCTGTTCGCTACTATAAATTATTTTAATTTAAATTTAATTCTAAACAAAGCTGTTTATTTTTTCTGTTGTGTAGGAATGGAACAAGTAAGAACCTGAATGTCCCTCAGTGGAGTGCATACGTCCACCACGGCCCAACAGTCCACTTAAATTGAATCAAGCTGCAACACATTTCCAAACTTAATGTGCTCTGCCCTGATCATTATACTGTTCTTATTTCCACCAAGTTTCATGGAAATCCATTCAGTTGTTATTGCTTTGTCATACTCATAATCAAACCAACAAATGCACCTTAACTGAGGTAAAAAAGCAAATGAAGTACAGCCCATTGCAATTATATCAAAAATATTGCAATGGAGATTTCATGATCTATGTGTATTCCAATGAATTACTGTGATCAAACCTATTTTTTACTTCATATGTGAGAAGTAAAGTATGAGACTCAGCATAGGTTTAGCATTAGTAAATATGAGCTTCAACCAGCAGGTATAAAACACTGATGTTTCCCTACCCCTGTGGTCATTAGTGCATCTCATGCATTTGAATGCGCTGAGACCAACTGCAGGTGCTGATTTAAACTTGCAGAAAACCAGCATTGACTTTGCTCTTTATTTAAAAGAAATCCCCTCTGCACCAGCAGTCACTTCCAAGCTGGTTGAATGAGAGGTGTGACTCTGTGACTTTGCACTCACAGGGCACAACTGGGGACTCTTCTACATGAAGTAGTTAAAGTTAGTTCTAAAAGTGTCTAGAAGGTGCTACATCGGCAACAATGCAATACACACCCCATGTAATAAAACTGCCAATGGTGTAGCTTCACCACACAGTTATATGGTATTTGGCTTTTCAATGTGTGATCAGTAACATGATCAGTCACGGACCTTCGTTGTTGCAATCCCACCAAGGCGGTTTTCTTTTTCAATGAATAAAAATGTACAGCCAATTTCCAGGCAATAATTCCAACTAACTCAGGTACATAGATGCTTTTTTTTTTTTTTTTGGGTGGGGGGGAATATGAGAGTGGAAATCACTTTTGCAGTTGGGGAGAAGGAGAGAAGTGGGCAGAAGTGGATGCTAGAGTCCATGTGGTGGAGAAGCAGTTGAGAGCGAGAAGATAATTAACATATGTGGGAGTGCAGCTCAAGTAGTAACTGGTTATAGGGAAGTTACCCCCAGGATGAGAGGGCCTTAACAACCATCTGTGTCTCTAACAGTTCCAAGTTAGTGTGAGACTATCTATGCAAACACCCCTCAACTGTGCGTTGAGCTTGGTCATGGGATATTAATAAATAGATCAAATTTAACCAAAGAGGCTCAATTTAATTTCAAAGAGGCTCAACGACAGGAATCTGACTCATCACAGACTTATTTCCAACCTGCTAGGTCAGAGACGGCGATATCTCCAGCCAACTCCAGCCAAGCAGGGTGAGGTGAAGATGTTAAAGTTTCCCCCGTGTAGCGGTGAGGTGCCCCCTGATTTTTCACACTGCACATCAGGGAATTCGACCCATAGCCATGCATGCAAGGGACGAGCTAACACAAACTCAATGCAGCTTTCGTTATGTGCTTCAGGCTCAGGTTGGGTTCAGAGGTTAAAAGGATAGATCAACCAGAAATAAAAATGTATTATCTAATCACCCCTACGCCAAAGGGTGGGTGGGTGGGTAAAGTGTTCGAGTCCACACAACACTTTTAGAGTGTCAGGGGTAAACAGTTGAAGACATTAATGTCCTCTTCTTCAGATGTAATAAAACAGAAAAAATACAACATGCCTCCTTACTGCTCGTGTGGTGTCATCCAAGTGTCCGGAAGTCCCGACATTCGTATTTGACTTGAAACGAGGTCAGCTTTTTCTCTTGTTTTATTACGTGTGAAGAAGGACTCCCCATTGACTTCAATTGGATTGGATTCTGCTCTAACAAAGTCTACCCCCTGAGACCCGCCACCCCCAGCCCCCCTCTCAAGCTTTAATTCGCAAAAAAACGTAGCCATTTGCAAACTCCACAAAGACATAGATTTGCTTATTCAGGTAAATGTTAGAGTATAAAACAAAATAAAAATAATGCAGTGGAAACCAGTTATAGTGATCAACCACTAATATGGATCAACAATCGTTTTACAGAACCAATCCTATACAAATGCTGTCTAAATTATGAAAACTGTAGTTCAAATAAATCAAGTCGTCGGTTTGTGTTCAATTTGGCTTTTTTCATGCGTTACAGCATATGGAAACAAATTTAAACTGTTGCAGCAGCTGTTGCAAACAGTCGCTTAGACTTCCCTCTAACTCGTTTGTCCAAGGTTTTAGAACCACCAGTGTGTAACATCTGTCCTGCTCTCCTGACATTAGTTCACAGTGTGTGTGTGTGTGTGGGTGTGTGTGTGTGTGTGTGTGCGCGCTTGATGTGCGCGCTAATACACCATGTGATGTCTTCCTCTCCTCAGGTCCTGTGGCTCAGCTTGTTATTTTGCCCTCATGTTCCTTCTCTTGTGGTGTTGAATGGACTCTTACAGTGTGTTACTATTGTCTGTAGTCCCTCACAGTATCTGGGTGAGTGGAGTGTATTGTGTTCACCTTGACCACTGATGCTTGAAGCAGGAGGGGCATGGTGTAGTTCTATCTGTGTTAGCTGTCAATTTTAATGGTTTAATATTCATATAATGAATATACAAATGTCAAAGAGATGGTAATCTGTATGTGGAAAGAAGAAAAACATGTTTATCGTAATCTTGAGGTTGCACTGATCCATTTGAACCAGAGAGACATGATCCCTTTGAGCAGTTTCCACTTTAAATTGAAGTGAATTAACATTTCTCCATCTCTGGTTAGAGAACAGACATACGAGCGCATGATGAGAGCACATCCTTTCTAATTTAAGATAATAATCAGAAATAACTTCTAAATTAATGAGCCATATATTAGAGAAGTTTCTTATAACATTACTGTGGATACATGTTATGGATGATCTGCAACGCCTCTGTCTTTTAGGACTCCAGCTCAGTGTTCCCTCTTTAATGCACGCCTCCAGGCAAATGAGGACCAAGGCTGGCCCAAAATTATATAAATAAAAATAGTTGTTTATAAAAACTAAATGAAAAATCAAAGCCAACATAATAACCCCAAATATCTATTGTTTTCTGGAATCAATAATATTTTTGAGTTTGGCCTCTTGCGCAGGGACATTTGACTCTCTGGCTCGCTCTGTCCCTCTCCACCTCTTCCTCTCCACTGGCAGCACTGGGAGAAATCCCTGATGCAATGTTGGGCTTTCAAAAATCCAGACAATTTTTGTCATACAGTTTCAGCTTTAGCTGTACATGCTCTTGAATCTATTGTTCATTATGGCAGTGAGTAAGTGTGCCCTTCCAAGGACTTAGAACCATGCTACAAGGATTTAGTGTTTTTGAGTGCCTTGTGTTTTTCCGCTCTACATCCCTTGTGATTGTTATTTTGTTGTTGTTTTTTGGTGAATACCACCTGGCCTGAATAATGCAGTCCATCTTGTACATTTACATTTTCAAGGTTTTGGACATTCGTAGGTGACCTGATTAGAGGTGATTATACAGCTGGAATCAGCCCACAAACTGATTCCAAATGGACGACGGCAGGAAGGGCCTTTTTCCTGAATTGCAAACCAAAAACCCAACATTCCCAAATAACTAATTTTCAAGGTACAAGGCTAAAGGTGGCTTGCTGGTCTTAGGGCTTTGGCACAGGATATCTGTTCTCTGCTGTTTCAGTTTGGTGCATGTGTGAGTGAAGGCTGGTTTTCACTGCTGAACTTCAGTGCATGTAGATTTATCCCAGCTGATATCCCAGCTTTACTTTGTATGCACTACAAGATGTGAATGCAACGAACAGTGACTGAATGAATAAATGCACACCCTCAGCAAACAAATAAATAATTGAATAATTGCTGTAAAGTATTATTTATGAGTTCATCAATCTTCAACTAACGAATCTGTTAATGTAAAGAAAAACTCTCTCGTTTCTTCAGTAGTCGCTGCACAGATGAATGCAGTCATGTAAAAAATCTAAAGGTCAGATTATTCATGAATATTGCTGTGATACATTTGTGTCTTTTCTCCCAGCACAACACAGTGAGAAAGTAGAAGATGTAGGAGCCTGAGATCTTCACCTGCGTGATTTCACAGCTTATACAGCACATACAGCAACTCAGTGGGCTAGTTGCACTATGGGTCATACTCAAGTCAATTCAGTGCACTTCAACCATTCTCAAACATGAACTTCGGAAAATGTCTGGACAATGAAGTCTTTTCAACTCTGCTGTGTTTATTTTAATTCATTTATATTTCAGTTTTGCATCCGCCATGTGTTAGAAACATCATCAACACGCCAACTTGCTCCTGCCGTGTTCTGACATGGGCCCAGTTTCTCAGGAGTCTTTAGCAGGGGGCTGGCAAGAGAGACTCAGGAGAATGTCCACAACAACCTATTCAGAAATATCCGTTCTCACATACAGCACCTGCAAATTTCATTTTCAGGGTATGTTTGACAACTGCTTCGGATTGTTAGAAAACTAAGATTGTCAGCTAACATTAAACTGACCATTCTGCTAATTGTTTTACCGGGACAGAGTTGTGGGGTGCACACCAAATGTGGTACAGAAAGTCGCACAAGAACTCTCTTCATACTCATAGGTATCTTAATCAGAATATAGCACTTACACTATAAACTATATCATATGGTGACAGTAGCTTCGGAAAGAAAAGCAGTTTGAGGTGATATTTTTATTTTCATATAAATATATTTATGCAGCCCCTGATCCCCGAATCACAAAAAACGAGTATTCTGCAGAGATCATCAGGTTAATTGCCAAATTATGAAGTCCAAACTACAAACGTCCATATGGACACACTATTTTTTTACCATCTGACAAATATTGGAGCTCCAATTCCTAAAATGGATCTCGCTGCAGATTGTGTGATGACACTTTCAAAGACCTTATAAAATGTCTGAGTGACTCAAAGTCTGGGTCACACTGCCTCCTTAACCAGGTCAAACTTATTGATCTGTATATTTGGCTTCAGATCTCATCTGGGACATTTACACTGGAGATAAAGTTATATCACACGCACAGGCAGGTGACCTTTAGAAACTTAAAGGCAGTTAGCACCAGATACATTCCATCATCTATATTTTCATACATTTGAGACTAGGTTTCCAGTTGGTCCTTTCTGGATAACCATAACTGATAAATGTATGCAGTACAATTTTCCAGGGGGTAAATTACTTAAAGTACACATACGATTAAATACTCTAGCAACCTAACATTGGAAATATATTCAACCATTCAGATTTTATATTCTTTCCTTTACATTTGGACATTTTTCTGTTTGAATGAATCCTCAGTTCCATCAGACATGTGTAATGATACCCAAATGGCTGTAGACGATTTGAGACTGAACCACAACACTTGTGTCACGCACTATATTCCCATTAAAAAGCCACTTCCGTTGAACACTTGACTAATGGATCCCTGGTTGGATGCCTCAAGGCTACAGATAAACTATTCAATATTTCTGATGCATAATTCTTTAAACGCTCAAAAGGCTGTCAAACTGTTAAATTAGCATACTATTCCAGAATATTGACATTAGTCCCTTTATGTCTCCAGACCACAGGCTAAAGTGCAAATTGTCAGGTCATAGATACAATATAGAATTATAGTCAGATTCAGTTTAAACATTAGATGCACGTAAATGACTTTGTTCCACATTAAACAAGTCCATCCATCCATTGAGGGTTAGGGCTCTTGTTCTGTAAGTGTCACTCATGGAACCGACCGGCGGGCCAATCCCTGCTAACACTGGATACCAGAAACAAACAACCATTCATCCTGATATGCACACCTACATACATTTCAGGTCTAATAATTAACCAATTCCAAACTGCATATTTTACCCTAAAATAACTGGTGCAAACGCTGAGAAAACATGGAAACAATACACAAAGACTCATTCAGGATTTGAACAAAGCACTTCTATATCTACAGTTACGTTGTAGGAAGAAAAGAAAAGATGTTTATTAAAAAATATACAGAATAGTTGCAATAAGAAAATATGTTCACTATTGTGTTATAGTTTTTTATTTATTTTTTATCTTTTACAACAAAGTAAAAAGAACCGAGATGTGCATTGTTGAAAACACTAAGTCGGGGTCTAAGTCGGCAAAGGCTGTGAATATGTTTCTATGCTAAAGATATGTAAGACATGCTATTCAATAAAAAATAAAGACATTTATTTTAAGCAAGTCCAACAAGTGATTTCAACATTATACTCTATCACAGCTGCTGATCCCTGGTCTGTACTGGGCTTTACAGAGAGTATTACATTTTAGCCAAGCTACAGATCACAAACCTATAAATAGCTACAAACTATCCTGCTGTGGGATGGGAAAACATAAAGATGTTTATGGAATCAAGAACCTCAATCTAAATATTGAATTGCAAGTAAAACTAAATTTTTACTGGTTAAATGCTTTTGTTTATTTTTTATATTTTTACATTAGACAATTTAAATAATAGACCACTACTGGTACTATACACTCTTAACCTTTTAGGACACTTGACAAAGAAAGATGGCAGAAGTGTGATTTACATACAAACCAAACTATCATGGAGAAGTTGGTTCTGTTTGCACTGGAAGAACACTGACCACCTGTCGTATGCTGAAAATCATTATGACCTTTGTGACATAAAGCAATAAAATAACCCTGCAGTAAAAGGGACCCAATGTGAAAGTCTGAGCTCACAAGTCATCAGCCACAAGATTTGATTACAGACATTACAGCAAGAACTGAAATAAATGAAACCAAATGTTTTATTTTTTACATTTTATGGGTAAATTTAGTTTCTTCTGCCTGAGTAACTGTGATTTTTAGATTTTTTATAGTAAGATAACGCTGCATTGGCACCATACACCTGAGATTAGTGCTCCTCATAATACAAACCTTCAGGGAGACAAGGGAGAGGAACAGAGAATAGGAAGCACTATCTGTCTCTCTGTATCCCCTTTGCTTTTGATACAAAACGTACATTACAGCATTGTGATTTAGGTGCTCAGCTTTAAATGTCTGGGCGAAATATCTGCTTGTGCTTTTTCCATAGGTGAAAACTGAAATACACTCTTGTCATAAAAACTAGGCCACGGATGATTTTCTCAAATTCAATCTTCCTCTTCACTTGTGTAAAACTTCAGCTGTCGGGAATGTACGATACAACTTTGTGGGACTGCGATTAAAGATCAGACAGAAGGCCTATGAACACAGGGGGAAGTGTGGGAATAAAAACCATAGTGCTTGTCTGTGGAGAGGACAAAATAAAGAGAGAATGTGAATATGCAAAGAGGACGGTGGAGTCTGCAAGCTGAGGATGACAAGATATTATTCATCTGTAGATATTCTATATGAGGGGCTTTTTCTGAAGCCCCGGGATATCACTGAAACTCTACAGAGACAACGTACTAATATTTTCTTCAGATACAGAAAAGAACGTGAGAGTGTGTGTCTTGTGTTTCATGTGTTTTGTGTGTGTGTGTGTTTCTTACTCGAGAGCAGAAAGAAATTTAGGCAGAAAGTAATTCAGAGGTGGATATATGTACCTATGCAAACATATCAGACATGACTCGCGGGTAAAACTCTGAGAATTAGGTCCAGAGTTTTCCCAGAATGGACGGAGTGTCCTCTGCACAACACAGCAGGTTTTCTGCGCAGACGACTTCACAACAGCAACAAATCCTCCACATTATTCAGGCGAAAGTTGGAGCAGTGTATTAACTGCTTTATAACAGACATCATCCTATAGGCCAGGTGGAGAAAGTCTGCAGACACTGAGACTGCGGACGTCTCACTCAGACATTTGCATTCACACATGCACCTCCTCCGAAGAAAATACGACTGCGTATTTCAGTGCATGTCTGAAGCAGTTAAACTGTTTGTTTTATTGATTTCACCGTAATATTTTTGTAATATCTAATATACTGTATGTGATGAGGAGATTTGGTCGTGGTAGCTGTTTCTAGATTGTTTTCCAACACACTCTCTAAAACCCATGGTGGTGTCAAAGACAATCACTAAATCACACTGCTGCAGAAATGTTCAATTCACATTCAGCAATACAAACAGTCAATACAAAAAATACTGAGTGGTTTGGCTGTGGTGGCTGAAATCTAATTTACACTTTAAATAGCAAAAGAGCAAAAATAACTCCTGTTGGCAGAAAAAGCAAGAAACCCAGAGACAGGAAGATATTAAAATGTAAAAGATTTAGATTCCCTGTTAACCACTGTTCCCCAGCACTCAGCCACATTGGACAACCTCTTTTTCCTTTGCTTAAGCAATATTTATGGATCTTTCTATTAAACTCCGCATGACAAAAGAAACTAAATACAATTTGTAGATTGCAATCTGAAGCAGAAAATGTATCTGGATAAAAATGTATCGTAAACTTGTGGTGTTTAAAATGTGTCAGATGACAAATTGCTTTGAATGTCTTTACGAACACATTTTCTTTTTAAGTTAATTAAGAAGTTTACTGAAACAAAGCTTTTGCGTGTATATATATAAGTATATACAGCATTACCATGGAAATCAATCTAGAAAAGTTGAAAGTTTAAATTTATTTAACTACAAAATATCAAAAAGCTAAAATGCAGAGGGAAGATAAATCACACTTAGATGAATGATCAAATGTCCAAACTCTTCACCTCTGTCGAGCTCTATCTATGGGACAACTGGATTTCTGTGAGGGTTGGCATGGTGACATCTAGCTGCAGGAGCTCATCCAATCGCTGCTCCTCTTTAATGCAGTAAACACAATAGCTTTAGTAAGTTCCCATAGATACAGGTGAACACACCATGCCATCTGATATATGTTTGGAGTGAGCCTGTGAGCCACAACAGCAGTGCCGGGTCAAAGTAGGATAATCTAAGTTTCTTGATATTTGTTTGAGTATTTGGCCAATAAAGAGCATTATTGGTGAGCGTCTCTCTTGGTTTGCTACATATATGCTGTCTGATAAAGTAAAGTCTATACAGAGGTCCTAAAGAACAAGTCCACTCTCAAATTCTGATGGGACCATCCCTTGCAGTAAACTTTAAAAAATGCAACAAAGAACAAAGTTGAGCTACATCTGAGCCATGGCCTAGTGGCAGCACATGGGTGAGGGACAGGGGCTGACCCAAACTCAATGTATTTTAGATATCATAGCAGGTCACACTGAAAAGGAGTCCAACTGTAGAAACATTTCAGTGTCTTTCAGAGAATATCTGTGTCCCTATTCGGGGCTGCCTTGTTTTGAGAGTGGGATCTTGTGATTTCGTGATTTGTATCACACCCTTGTCTCCCTTACCACTGCCGTCTAGCAATTAGCTGCATTTGGACACAGCATGCTAGTTTTAATACCCTCCTGGTTTGTTATCATGTGTACTATTAGCTGTTTGGTTGTGATCCGTCTTCAAATGCAGCCTTCATACAACTAATGTATGGTCCCCTGTTAGATCTGTTAGAGTGGATCAAGCACATATGTGATTAACTGTCTACAAATCCTTTATTACCTCAAAAATGTTTTAGGTAATAAATCAGAGAGGAGTTTCTTTTGTAGAAGAGCGTGAGATTTGGGTTTGGGTGGTATATTTTTGAAGCTTTAGGTCACAATGGAACTGATCTCCCAGCATATCACACACCATATGGCACAGTACTGCTCATGTCCTGTTCTTGAGATGTTATGTACTACAGTCCTGGCCCCCCAAAAAAAGACTGTCTTTGTCTCTTCTCCAAATGATCTATGGCAATTGCAGCTTTCCTACTGGCAGCTCTCCCGGAACCAGAGCTAAGAGAATCCCATCAGCCCCAGCCCTCCAGCGACCACGGTTTGAGAGCTGAGGTCACCCCTCGCAAACACCAAGTGGAAGAGATGAGGTGATGTAAAAGGCCTGCCAGGGATGGATGTGCCATTGCCAACGAGAGGGCCTTGAGGTGACCCATCGCTTTCACTGTGGTCTAGCTCCGCTCATTGAAGAACCCACAAAATATGGCTTTCAGAGACTCTCTGTGAGGGGGGTGTATCATTACTCCCGTTTCAAAGAGAAGTTTCAGTGTGTGGCTGGGGTATCATCGGTGCGAGCAAGGTAAGCAGTGATTGACCAATTAAAAGTTAAAAAAAACATATCAATGTGATGTCTTGTGAAGGATCGTTCACACTCATTTTCTAATTTACTGCCCACTTGTGGCTGCAGTGGACTAGTGTCTCTGGAAGCTGCTACAAGCTGTTGCATCCATCATTTCGTTGTCACCTCAACAAAGGGCATGACAGAGGCTACGCTTTGTCAAGCGGAGAGGAGAGCAGCAGTTTTTGGATTGGTGACAAGCTACACTTAGCTACAGACAAATGCGCTTGTCAAACTGCCCTCGAGTCAGCTTCCACCATTCTGAGATCAGATATGATATTACACTCATTATTGTACACATGCACAGATGTGTGTGGAAAGTGTTCTTAAGCATTACAAAACTTGCTGGCAAATTACACTTATCTATCTATCCATCTATCCATCTATCCATCTATCCATCTATAAATCCAATCTATCCATCTATTCATCCATCCATATAACTAGCAGTGCAGCTCCTTTAATGGACAGTTAAATGTGCAGTTTAGACTTTTTGTCAGTAAATAAATGCTACAACTCTTCAAGCCACGTTCCTTTTCTCTCACTGCTGTCATATGCCCTGGTCTGCAACACCACTCTTATATGCCAGGGCTAGAGCACAACTGCTCTTATATATTCTGCTCCACCATCAACAGCTGCTGTCAAATACAGGTATGACATGAGGATGATAAATTACTGTATAATTCACTTATTCACTCACTATGGCTCCCTTTTATTCCATAGGATGAAAAGATTAATTTGCACTACTGTCAAACACATGGCCATCTGTGACGCTCTGCTGTCAATCACTCTGCCCTGGTCTTCTCTCATAAGATAACCTGGAATGTCTAGACTTAATTACACCACCTTGATGATTCATATCTTTTGATTTTACAAGACCCAAGCCATTCATTAAGCAACCCATTTATGTTCTGCTCTGCAGTTATCATTAACAGTCATCACGCTGCTTTGTGCCAACAGAAAAAAATGAGAAATATAATTAGCATGTCATAATATCAATGCATAAAATACACCTACATGAGATAATCATATGGTGTGTGATTATCTCATTAAAGGTTTCATTTTAAGTAACAGGTTATAATGGAGCCAAGATAAAGTTTTAATAGCACAAGAAGAAAGTCTGCTTCAAATGGAACCAAATGTATTTGTTCTATTAATGCAATCAGATTGTGCAGATGAAAGCACAGCCCACAATGTCAGAGAAACAGCTGTTTTCACGACATTGAAAGGCAGTTTGGGATCTAAAGGAAAGTTTGTAATTGATTAACTCAAAGGTGATCCTCTCTTGGTCTACAGTCATCAAAATACTAGGGTAGATATCACCATGTTTGAACTGTAGTCATCACCAGGTTTTTATGATATTATATTGTAATACATAGGTCTAGAACATGCAACACTGGTCTTAGAGCCAGCTTTGTTCTTTTCAAAGAGCCTTATGCATATAGTTCATATTGATTTCTTTAGAAGCTTTTGGCAATTATTCGACTTGCAAAGGATCTACTGTGAAAACACAAACAAATATGATCTCAGTGTTGAGGCTGCTTTTTATTCCATTTATAATACTGTAATACTGTAATTAAATTAGTGGCAAGAATAATCCTTTTTAATTTGCAGGGATTACAGCTGTTAATGGGGGGGGGGGGAATATTTTTTTCTCCAGCCAACTCTTTCCATTGTGTGAGACAACTTTCATCATGACCGTGACAGTTACAATGAAATATTTTAATTGTCTATGTGCAACCAGACGTTTAAGCCTTATTTTAGTTTAAGTGGATCCTTTTTTATAACAACAGCTCATTTTCTTATTGCTCAAGTAATTTGTTTTATTTAGTACATTTTGTCTTTACTTTCTTAATATGCAATCTTGATTTAGAAGAGACTGTGCAGCTAATATTTCTATTATTTTTCACTCTGCAAAATGTAACATATTCCACACTAATACATGATTGCCTTTTGTCACATTACTGATACCTTTACTTGCTGCGCCAGGCATCAAGTAAAAGCACGTGGTAATCATGGCCATTTGGTTCATAGAATATTAATGTTAAGGAAACAAAACTATATATAGTTTGGGTGATAATGTGAGGTATATACTGTAATGTCATTCCCTTTGTGTATAAGGCAAATTCCATAGTGTGTGACTCACTGTGTTTTATCCTAAAACCTCACACTCAGCGAGGTGAAAGGTCTTACATGTGACTCACAAAACAGGAAAGCTCTGATATCTTACCACTGCGAGATAGTGTTACAGTACACACTGGGGTGTAATGGTACATGTATTTATACCAAAGATCTTTGGAATTGGCCTTTCGGCTGGGAGCCACTGCATGTGGAGAACTCTTACGCCCTGGCCATTCAGGCTGTGGTTGCTCAGCAGTCCTGGTACTCCCGGCACTGTGTTTTTAAATTGTGTGTGAGAGAGAGGGAGAGAGGGAGAGACTGCTGCCCATTACATTTTAATATAACTACAGTCTTTCAGAGGTTGCTGGTATAACTACTGTATTTACTTGTATAAAAGTAGTCCTAGGTACTCAGTGGGGAAATAAAATCAGCAAGACCTCCAATGTCCAGAAGAGCAGTGCGGCTGAACAGCGGCCAACAGCAGCCGGTGTGGCAGCTCTAATCTGTTAACATGTGCAAAATTCGTTATTCCAAGAGTGTGATGTAAACGCAACTCCCTGTGGCAGTTGAGCAACCTCTTGCTTACAATCTAGACCGGGCTAAAGCAGGGCCACAATTTTCTGTCCCAACCTGACTGAGCCAGAGAGAAAACTAACCAAGCCGAACGCAAACCCAAATATTTATAATACATTTTTCTCCGAACCCAGCCCGGGTATCTACCTACGCTCTATAACCATGCCTTATGTGTTTTTATGGAAATGGATAGGGAGCCGTACAATATTGGTTTTTGATTTACTTTCTTAAATGTACTTTATTAGTAAGTTCTAGCCACCTGCAGCTGTATTGCAGACTTTAAGAATCGAGTCAGCCTGTTATTGAAAAAATAAGCAGTTAATTATTTCCTATATTTCTTGTTTTCATTGTACAACATTCCAAACTGTCCCCTCAAAATGTAAGTATATACTTACAGACCGTAATTTTTGTGGTCAGCTCCACCCCTGGTACACACAATGACCCAATAAATAAGTGCCCGCACAAAGAGACTGTACACACACACACAATTTATGTGAGGACATCACACTATGAATACATACAGGCACACTCACAGGATCATAATCTTGCACCCCCGCCCCCCTCCTGCCTCTCTCTCGGTGCTGAATGCCACACTGGGGACGCTGACATTCACTGTGAGAGCTGACCCTGTTTGATGAGTCAAGTCCTTCGCAGGCAGCATTCAGAGGTCCTAAATGTGCTTCCCTCAGGTGTTGTTAAACACAGAATGAATGCAGGCGCTCGAGGGAGGGCAAGATAAAAAGCAGTGGTGGGGGAAGCAACTCTCCCAAATCCGGTGGAACTTTAATCAGCTCCATTTGTGTTGTGATTTACTTAATTCCCTTAACTTGAGGTCAAAATTAATGGAAGATTAATGTGTTTGGTGGAACAAACCCGAGCTGCATGTTGCATCACCAGTGGCATTCAGGCGTTGTGACGTTCTTCCACAGACGACTTGTCAAAGTTTTGTGTATTGGTCTTGAAAGCAGTAGTGGCTGCTGTTTTTTTGTTTTGAAATCTGTCTGGGTCTATTAGCTTTTATTTCACCGGATGTCATTGTTTTTCAATACGCTGCAAAAAGTATTACATTTCTTGACTTTTATTTCAAAGCGCTTGTAGAGGATGACGCATTATCCATTGAGAATAAACTCTCAAAGATGTGTTTTGCTCGGACAGTCCCTTCAGATGTGATGTAACATTATTGCAACACAGGTTGCTGGAGGAATTTTCATGGGGGTTTTAGAGCAAACCCACATGGACTCCACCACTGATATTTGTAGCAGAGCATTGGCACTTGTACAGTTAATGAGGCAATTCTTCATTTAGAATTATGAGAAGAAACACTTATATTGTTAACAACAAATATTTAACCAGTGCCACATTGTGTTGCACATTTTTGCAAATAGTACTGAACTGTTCCTACCTGGAGGAACAAACTTGCACTACGCGCTGTTTTCGGTTTGTTTAGAGATGCTGTCTTAGCTCCCTCTTACTGATTATCTTCAGACAAAGTTATGCCTTAAATTAAGAAATACACATAGACCCACATTTTTTTCTTTTTGAAAAAATAACCTATTGCTTGTTTTAAACAAATCGTAATAAGTTAAATCTACCTCCATGCAAGGGGGACCTAGTTAAATGAGGAATGTGTAAAGGGATGGTTCATTTTCCCCCTGGCTAACCCTGAACGAAATGGCCTGACTATTGAATCAGGCAGAGGCATCACAACACAGCATTAAAATTCAAAGGCAAGGGCACAGGTTGGCAATTAGTAAGCTGACTGACTCTTCCAATGTCCGCGGGTGGCTCTTCTTGCTTTTGTTTTTGCTCTCTGGCTTTTATGATATCAGCGCTCTCCCTTCAGAGCGGGAGTGTGGGGAGTTTGGCTGAGCGAGTCTCAGAATGGCAGGGATGGTGTGGGCGGATGGCAGCCTCTGAATATAAATGAGGGCGCACACAAACGCACAGTCTAATCTGTCACACGTGTAATGAGCAGGTTCCCGTTATGCCCCCTTCAGAAGACAGACCAGCGTGAGCGTCGCATAAACACACACATGCACACGGTCGTGTCTGCATGACTTCAGAGGACATAACATTGACTTACATGAATTCCTGGACACTAACCCTACTTCCTCTAACCTTCGTTGTTACTACTTGACTAACCCTTTACCTTAACTTAGACCTAAACCTAACCTTAGCCTAAACTTGACCTAACCTTACACCTTGTCTTCACATTTAAATTCAATGACTTACTTCATGGGGACTGGCTTGTTTTCCCCAAAGAAAGAAGCCCCTTTGTAAACAGATTAGTGTCCCAACAACAGGAGCAGCAGCTGGACCACACACACAAGTCAATTTTGGGAGATTTATGATAAACTTGCATTGATTTCATCTGCACTTGCAAAACCCTATCCATAACCACTGCTTGCCTAACCCTAACCCAACCAGGACCACAGCCACTGGGCAAAGAGCAGTTGGGACACAGCCATTCCAAAATAACGGGTGTTAAGTCTGAATTCTGTTCCCATAGGTAACCAACAACAGACACACACACAGGCATACAAATGTCAAGGGACCTTAACTCCCACATTGAGACAGTTACAAATACAGCAGAGATGCATAAAGCATACATTCATGGGATCCCAATGCTCTGAGGAGATTATTTATACACATGCATGCAACATGAAATATATATCCTTAGCAACGCAGTGAGAGTTTCTCTGTGTATTCTGACCTACTGTGAGCCAGAACCATAAATAGAGTTATGCTAATAAAGGGGAAGGTACAGCCATCCATAGCCATAACCACATGTGTGGGGTTAGGAGGAGTTTTGGAGCGTTGTACTGGCCTCTGTCACCCTGTTGCACTCAGTGTGAGTGAGTGTGGCTTCCACCGAGGAGCCACAGTAAGAGCAGCACGTACCTGGTGTTAATTAAGGATTAGACACAGGAAGGTGACATGAAGCAGGAATTGCTGATTGGTGCCAAGCTGCTGCAAAATCAAATTGCAGGCGTTTTGAACAAGTTATCTTCATTTCTCACGCTGCCATTTCCCTCTGCCTGTTAGGCAACCTCCACATGAAAAGGGTGAGGGTGTCATCATTTGATTCTGCTAAACGTTTTGTGCCTCTGCCTCTGATAGAACACATCCACACAGGTTAGGGAACGGGGCGATCACCATGAAGCTTTTGGCTGGGGTGCAAGAATGCATGTACACACTATATCAACTCAGCTGAGCTCATGTTCATTTTCATTTACTTGTATTTAACCATGCTTGGCAGGGAGAATTTAATTTTAACACTAATTTAATGTATAAGACAAGTGCTTACCCTGTGATGCGTGGGAGGGTGTCAGTGGACAAGAGGGCCCGTGGCGATTTGTCCCGCTCTATGAGCCATATGGTGTATTGGCCACTTTGTTTGGGGTGGAGGAACATGGCCAGGTCCAGGCTACAGGGAACTTGCCCTCCCCACAGCCACGGACTCAGCACCCAGGGACCCCCAAAGGCTGAATTGTTCACCCAGAGGAACTGACCTGAAAGAATTGTAGAACACAAAACCGCAGCATAAACAAATGTACAATTACTTATTGTCTCAAGGACCCATCGATCTTGCTAATACGTGGATCAGAAGTGGGAGGAAATCTTTAAAAGTTATGAGAAAATCTTATCTCATGAACAAGACGTACACGCACAGCCCAGTACGGAGACAAGATGAGTGATGGGCTGTGGTTTCAAATCGTTTTGAGGCAATGGCTGAAAGTAACACTTGATGAAAATGCATGAAATGAAGCTGCTTTGAAAAAGAGCTGTCAGTGACATCCCTCACATTTAAAAAAGAGAGGAGGGATAGAGGGTAAAAAATCAAAGCACAGTTTTTTCATCATTTTTATATGAAGTCCCCTTTCATTTCCAAACCTATTGCACTCATTCAAGCAGGAAGTTCATCAGAAGCTGACTTAAGTGTGTGTGTGTGTGTGTGTGTGTGTGGACGTGTGTGTGTGTGTGTGTGTGGACGTGTGTGTGTGTGTAAGCACAATGAATCTCAACATGAAAGGAGGATAATCTATTTTTAATGTGTTCAGTTAAGAGAAGTACTGTGGATAAGGGGGAGCAAAAAAATGAAAGAGCTCAAAGTCTCATAGTATCACTGATTTTCTATCATTCTCAGAAACTCACTGGGATGAGGCTGTTATTTTGTTTGTTAGTATAGGGAACACGAGGAGCGCTTGCTGTTAAAGTATAAATTGAATGCTGAGTGTCATAATGATATCGACCCCAGCATTGTGGGAGCCACCCCCTTGTCGATTGTCAAAGCGTTGTAAGTTCCTGTTTTACAGCAGACAACGTGAAATGTCGGCGGTGTTCTTAAAACACAACTCAAGAGATTTGTTCAGCGCTATATTCAGGTCAGCTGAAATAACCTGAGTGTGAATCTGTTCAGCCGGAGATGTGATGTCTGACAGAAGATTTGGCTTAAAGTCATTTTGAAAGATATAAATTTGACAAAACAGAAGAGTCTGTGATGGTTTGCAGCCCATGTAAACCACACAAAGGTTTAACAGGAGGGTGGATAGGAGGCGCCTGGCTGTCCTTGGCTCTGCGCGGTGCGGCGCTTCGGAAATGAAATGGTCAATTTGATTTTTTTGGAGGAAAATGAATCGTTTAGATTAATCGACTAATCGGAAAAATAGTCGACAGATTAATCGATAGAAAAGTAGTCGTTAGTGGCAGCCCTAGAATACATGAAGCCACTCACATGGATTTAACACCAGTTAAACTGCAGAGTCTGGATTATCCACTATATGTGGATAATCCAGCACTGCACAAAACAAGATCTGAAGTCATTTGTTCTGAATGAAACATCAAAACCTCTTTTAGGATCTAGGTTTTGTAAGTAATGCTGTGACTGAATTTTTCAATCATGCAATCATTATTTTCTGCTTTGCCTTTCCCTGGTCCACAAAAATACAAAGAAAAGGAAATCTGACATGTTTTATCTTGAATTAAGGAATCATTTCAAACTGTATCTTTTACCTAATAACAACATTCACCACAAAAGATTGTAGTCTTACTGAATGAATCACTAACATTCATAGAAGTAGCAGAAACTGCACTAAATTTATATTATATTATTTAATTTACCCATCATCTGAACCTTCTACAAAAGTGACTCTTGTGATACACACACACACACGCATGCATGCACGCACACACGCACCCACACACACATGCATCCACACAACAACCTTTACCTTGAGTCTGCCTTATATGCTCCACTGTCTTTTTCCACATCCTTTCAGCATTTCTTACACAACCATAGTA
This sequence comes from Pleuronectes platessa, assembly GCF_947347685.1. Taxonomy (NCBI): domain Eukaryota; kingdom Metazoa; phylum Chordata; class Actinopteri; order Pleuronectiformes; family Pleuronectidae; genus Pleuronectes; species Pleuronectes platessa. The sequence goes on along the minus strand of NC_070636.1, from coordinate 19,845,825 downwards.
CACTGGTTTGGCAAATGGCAATTTAACACTTAATTGATAATCATTGTTTGGGAAAAATCTGGAAACAGTTTAACCCAACATAAATACTTTTTCTCACTGAATGACTTCTGCCTATTTGTCTAGAAGCCCTCAGGGCTGATCGATTTGTTTTCTATGAATTTTGGTCTGTTTCATTCTCCAGGCTGCACTCTTTCCTCAGCACAATGCTACTATCAGCTTCGAGTAGGTCAGATTGCAGTCAAATGTACTTTCTAACTGGAACACACTTTACTCATTGTGTTTGTCAAGTTTCAAGTCAAAACATGTTTTTTGGGCCCTTTTTCCTTACTCTTGTTATGGGTTAAGGGCAGAGGATGTAAACCTTGTTAAAGCCCTATGAGACAAATTGTGATTTGTGAATATTGGCAAAACAAATACAATTTGATTGGTTGATATAAATATCTCTTTCCTCTTTAATCTTGTTGATCTGGGCTCCAACTCCGTGAATTCTCAAAAGAAAAAGATCACAAATACAATAAAAAAAAGTGATGTCTCTGTTGGGAGGCTGGTCTCAGTTTTTGAGATGGGGTGAAGAGTTCAGACATCCACAGGGGGCTGGGAGAAGAACTGCTTCTCCTTCATGTTGAAAGGGGACAGATGAGGTTGTTCAGGAATGTATTCAGGATCCCTCTTAGGCACATTCTGTTGGAGGTTTATAGGACACTTGCAACAGGAAAAGACCCTGGGGTAGACCCAGAACTCACTGGAGTAAACTAAATCACCTCAGGAACCCCCAGGAGGAGCTGTAAATCCAGAGGAACGTCTGTAGTTCTGCTAATGCTACATCAGCAACCCGAGCCCAGATAAGGAGAACACAATGGATGAATGGATAAGCTCTATAATACAGCTAATTACACCTACATCAATGTTTTGTTTGCATAAAGTCCAATTTTATTTGAATTAATGACTTGAGTATTAATGAGTATGCTTCTTAATTGTCTTGTGGGTCTAAAATGTTTAAATAGACGTTAGGGTAAACATGAATACCTTCAATATATATACATATACCTGAAGCCAATAGATTGTGTTTTAGATTGTAATCACACCTTTTTCTGAACTTGTAGCTCACATAAATTTCCCTTCCCTGATATCCAGTGTTTTCCCCTTATCCCCAAGTTGCTTACATACTGGTGGATTTGGAGGCCTGTAAATTGGAGTGCTCCAGTTTAGCCTCCTCTTCCGCATTTGCATGCTCCTTACACAGAGGGTCCAGGCAATTTGGCAAGAATAGGCCACGTACTTATATTATGTTCTCAGGCAATGGGAACTATAGACACATTTTCTACACAGCCAGCAGCATTTGGATGTAAAGGTTTTTAAGCCAGCCAGGAAGGGCTTTGTGCCTGAAGGCAGAAAAAGCTATTAACTCTTGTTTCCCTGCACAAATAATTCAAAGAAAATAGCAATTTAGTGGCAGGATACAAATTATAACGGCAAACTCTAAAACTAGTACTGCAATTCCATTTATGGACTTCTGCCCCTGCTTCACCTATGAATACTGCTTGATGTCACCATTAACATTGTGTATCAGCCAATACCAAGTACTGATACAAATAACTGGCAACACTAACGCCATCAATGGAAACATATGGTATATGTCCCAGTTTTTACTTGTGGGAATTTGAAATACTGCTGACACCTTTGCTAGCTCTGACTAACGCTACATTACCAGAAATCTCTTCTTCTTCTCCGCTCTAAAAACGTTGCATTACAGCGCAACTGCTGTTTTGTAGCAGTTAGGAAGAAAACATTTCCAGGGAAAGAAAATTGCAGTTTTATCTGGGTTAAACTAACATATTTTAATGATGTAGTATTGTAGTACAAATTTTGTAGTAGTAGTTTTCTTCTCCCTTTAAACGTTACCTGCACTAGTTTTTCTGCTGTTAAATTCTCATTTATCTATGTAGTTCAGAATTAGTGGAGTCAACAGAGTTAAACCATATTTGATTACTGGCCCTCAGAGGGGAAACCAAACCCAAAAAGGCAGAAAGATTTCAATTCAAAGTGATAGTTGTATTCCACATCACTGAATCAGGCCGGTAAACAGTTTTCTCGCTCTCGACGCAGTTACAGATTCAATCAATTGAGGCTCTTGTTGACATAGAATACCAAATAAGGCCAATGGTTGGTGAGAGTGGAATTCCCTCAGATAATAAAAAAGGCGGCTAAAGGCCTGCGAGAGAGAGGAAAACAATCGATTCAACTTGTATTCTTTGCCAAATCCTCTAATAGTATAATTTATTTATAGAGCCAGGACAAGCTTTTCAGGGTCCTAACAATTTTAGCTGCCACTCATTTTAATTTACAAAACATTCAACACAGTGACAGCTTTCACTGTAGAGAGATGGTGTAACGCAGCATTCTGCATGATAATAAAGGCCTTTCTTTTGTCTATCTTTGTTATCACTTTCTGTTTTAGAATGATTTACTTTCAGTCCTAATGATCTGGACTTTAGAATAAGAGCTTTAGGGGGATGTCACCATAATTCAGTTCAGCTTTTATGGTAAAATATAAAGGATTTTGTCAACTTGAAGACAACACATAAAACTTAACAATGCTTATACCTTTCAAGGGCTTTGGGTAAAGAAGAATGGTAGTAGCTCTGTCAAGAGAAGAGTAATGCATCCAATTTCATACTTTGAGCAGAAATTCATTGTCAGGTTTTGCATAACAAGTTCTGTTAAAGCTAAAGTCAGTGATACATAGTTAACTGAGCAGCTGCAACAGTTATAAGACAAGCTCCTTTACCAAGTCATTAATAGAGAATACAATGTATGTGTACTTAAAAGTTTAAATTCTAAATGTTCTCCGTTCAGCAGTGATATGGATCCTCTGGCCTGCATGCAAGTGAAAAATGAAGACAAATAATTAATAACAAAGTAAGCAACTGAAAAAAAATATTCTTGCTATAGCAATATATTCATTAATACAATAAAAAACAATACCAGGATAGAAGAGTAACATATCTTCTTCATGGTAAGGGTGAACAAATAAGTAGTTGTTACATGTCATTGCTGACAAGCATCATGTTTAATGACAGGAAAACGAAAGTAGAAAGTTGCCCTTTCAAAGAGAAATACAACGTTTTTGTTTAAGTTAAAGACAACTAAGTGTACCCAGTGTGCAGGGACGGAACAAATACTCCTGAGTGAAGTTAACACTCAATGTGAAATGGCAAGAAAAGGTTCCCCAGAGCACTCAAAGTGCTCCAAAGCACTTGTGAAGAACCAATGTAAAGCACTGAGAACTAGAGGAAGTACAATTCCTCCCAAAAGTCACCTTGTCTCAAAGAACTGTCTGAAAGTGGATTACTAATATGGCACAAAATATATATATATATAAAAAGAAAAATGAAGGACACAAGAAAAAATGCTCAGTATTTCTCTGACCTCTGACAAGACAGCAGAAATAACAAACAATTGTTGTGTGTGGATCACTGCTGAGTAAAACTAGAAGGGATTTTCGTCTTTACAAGCCATTCATACCAACAAAAGGTGTGCCTGAGGAAGTTGTTTTCGCTAAGATGATGATGAATCAATATGACACTAGATGCCAAAGAGAAGCAGCTCTAGCCATCAAGATTCAAGATTCCTATATTAGTCCCAAACAAATGCACAGACACACTACATGCAAATGAGGAAAATTTGTCCTCTGCTTTTGACCCATCCGTGTGAACACAGCAGGACACAAGACACACGCAGATATCGGGGGAGTAAGGTGCCTTGCTCAGGGGAACTTAGACACTGGGGTAGAGAGAGTCATCTTGGACCTGAACAGATTCAGGTCTGGGCCATATCCAGGTATGTTTTTGTCAGTCTATGGCCTCGAACCAGTAAACTTCCAGTCTGATGTCCTTCTTTTCTACCACTAGTCTACCGTCTCTCCTCACTTTCCAGGGATTAGCGTTATATGCCATGAACACTACATGACTACAGATGAAGAAGAAGGGTGCCTAACCAGTCTGTGACAATAAAGACTACTAAAACAATCAATTGCCAGAGAAGAACACTGTGGTCAATCGAAATAAGCTGTGACATCATCGCCTATTTTACATACACACACCAATATACAGTAACTGGAGTTCTGGCATACTACTCAGCATACTCTCATGCAGTCCACATGATCCATAAAACAAATCCTGATAAACCTACACAAAATTGTGGGTTAATGTATCAAAAAACAAAAATACTAAATTTACAGAGGAATAACTTGATTTAGATACAAAACCACTGAAAACACCATCATGCCAGTGGCCCACTGGCTAACTAGCCAAGATCAGGTACATAGACAGCCCGTTAAACAGTTTGTAAACAACTTACCATTACATAGTTTAACATGGTTTAACAAACTGAACCAGACAATTAGCAGCTTTATCGGTTTTAACGCCTTCATATTTACTAACATCCATCACTAGTGAATTAACTGCTAATTATCACCCCCTGCTGACATTATAAGGGCCTAACATAACGTACAAGGAACAACCAGAGTAACAAATCATGACAAAGAGATGGATCACATACCAGGAAGCCAGTTCAGGCTTTTGTGCTGTCAAGATAAAGTCATATTCCTGTCTACATTGATCTCATCTATGGGCTGTCAGAAATGCATGGAATCTCTCCATTATCATTCTTTTTATTGGAATGCAAAGGTAAACCCATTATAAAACTTTGTAGCTTAGAAACCATGACATGGAACAATGCAAAAAAACATCTGGAGAGGGTACTGCACCTTTTCTTATTAATATGAGGATTAATATGTGTAATACGAATGTCATTTCATGTATTTATGTGTTTGGTGTGTAAGAATGTATTATATTATTGTGAGAATATATTTGGATACAGATAGAGGCAGAGGTGTATAATGTGTGCTTAGTTATTGTTTGATAAAATTGCATGATTGTGTAAACATGGCCTCTGCTCTGTCCATTTTAAATGAGACTACATTACATGTGAAGGGTTAGGGTTATTTTTTGAGGTGCCATTTTTTGAAAATATTTTCTCACCAACTCAAACACATAGAATACACTGTCTAAGAATACATGAATCACTGCTGCATACTTTTAATGTGGACTGTAAATAATGCATTTCAGACTTCAAACACATTTAATTGTAATGCAGCATCATAAGAAACCAGAGGAAAGATTTGGGAAGCACTGGAGTTAATATATAAATACAATCAAATAAGAAATGACTGTCGGTTATGTCACAAGGTTGCAATCTTATGGTGTTTAATAATGGACAGTAACGTTTTTTGGAGAACTTTCTGTCAAATAGATGCTGATCTGTAAATTCTAGACATAATAAAATTTGACCTTTTATTAAATGTGACATAATTATTACATTAATTCTTGAGATATGACGCAATATGCTTTTTCTGATGTAACAGTGAATCATAAAAGTTAATTATTAAGTCTGTTTGTGCCGAACTTGAAGAAATTCCGTTGATGGTTTCTGAGGGAGACAAACAATATTTCCTCTTTTTTGCCATAAATGTTTGAATCATTTGTGCCCAGTAAATAGTGAATCTGTGTATTCCATATTTAATGCAGTGCAGATGAGATGCTGGGGTGTGTAGTACAAACACTTCATACGGTATTTTTCTGTAAGAGCTGTGTTCTTTCTTTGAAGCTCAACATGCCACAATAATAATCACAAAATAATCTGATTAATGTGGGAATTTCCATAGCCATCCATCATGATGTATTACTTAAACTACAGTTGTTAGGCTCCTATGTTTGTTTGTTGAACAGTGTTTAGTCCCACAATATCTGCCAACTATGCCCTCATGTTCAGTTTATTGATTTACTTTCTTAATTATTGATTTAATTTTAATTCCAGCTCCTTTTTTTTATTCAGAGGCACTGAGCCATATCAGGATGACCTGTTGGACAGATTTACTTCTGTTCTCTTTAATGTCAGCAGCTGAACAGCTGGAAGATCTGATATTGTCGTGGCCAAACTGAGCACTTACAAAAAGACCTTGATGTCAATATTAACACAATTACAGCAGAGATGGAGTGTGGAGGTCACAAAGCTACAACGTTCAGCAGGGTGCTCACTCAAACTAGATTTACTAACTTGTAGTTTTGCGCCTCTGTCAGGGCAGTCAATTTGCAGGTTTTTTTTTTCAAAAGAATTGGACGGACAAGTACCCAATAAAGACATAAATAAATACACCACACCAGACTAGAAACAGAAGAAGTGGCTGTGCATGATGTGTGTATAATGAGGCTGCTTGTCCACCACTCAAATCTTAAATTGTGTCATCACTCCAAAGCTTAATGTTGTAAATGTTGCAACATGTTCACAGCTTCAAAATAGGCATGTTAATCTGCGAACAAGGGCAGTTGTCAAAATGACATATTTATTTCTCTCAAAAAGTTGTTTTAATTCTTAATCAGTAGAGTAGCAGAATCCTAGCAAAATTAATGTTGAAAATTAAATAATGAACCCAAAATAAGTTGGCTGTGGAACTTCATTTACTTAATTACAAAAACAAGTTGTCGGTAAAAATTTAAACTATCATTTAAAAAAAGAGTTCACTTCAAAATAAGACCTAACTTTCAGAGTCAGAATTCAATAGGAAAACTAGAATATTACACAGTTGATCTCATACCGTCAACAAGGCCCAACAGTCAATTCAATCTAGCTGTACCAATTTGTACACTCGTAGATATCAAACTCATATTTATCAGGTCGCTAATAAACCTGATTGTTTCATCTTGATCATGCGTTATTCTCCAGAAATCAGAGAAAATGCCTCGAAAGAAAGGAAAACTTACAATGTAATACAGTGATAAAAATGTATGGTCTGACCCATTGCCTGGAACCATGTCAAAATGTTATGACATCTTTCTTGGCCAATATTCAACCCTTTCACCAATTTTCAACAAAATTATTTTAGTTTTTTTTGTGTAATCCTGCTGATAGAAAGACAAACAGTAATGAAACAAATAACCTCTTTGTCCTGGGTAATAAAGAACCAGTGTTAATCTCAAGTTCTCTGTTATCAGTTCAGACAGGCCACTATCCCTGCTAATTATAGTTTTTAGAATTGACTTGTATTGTATTTTCAGCTCCCTCACATGTTCTAATTTTTCCTTCTGTCACTTTCATGAACCATTGTTGGTTTAAAATAGGAAACTGGTTCTGTAGAATGTAGAGTACATATTCTTACATTCACTTGTCAAACAAGTGTTTAAATACAACAAGCTGTATATAAATGATTCTAAGTTTGTAGCTTTGGGCGCGGGGGGGGGAGCTCAAAGGACATGATAGAAATCTCTTTTCATGGAACTAGTAATTACATCTAATGAAGCTGTTATTTTACAGCCGGAAACAAACTTGTCAACTGTGTGTGAGATAAACATGTAATTGTGAATTAGAACCGCTCTTTGAAAGCCACAGCTGTCTTAAACCAATTTTGATAGCCAATGAAATGCCTCATCAATTTAGATAAAAACCTCTATAAGGAGCAATAAAACGGCCCGTTGTCTTGTCATTATGTGGAAAATTGTTTTGCTAATGCAATCCTTAATGATATTGTTTGGGAATGTTCAAGGATAAAGCTCAAACATCAGTTTAAAATAAAACACTAGTATGGCTGTGAGTTTTGACTGTATCCAAAGGCTTTTATTTTGATAATTCTATGATTGCATATTCACTGCTGTAAACAATGTACATTTTAATTCGTAATATAGATTTAAAAACGAAAAAAATTGAGAAAAGCAGGTGTCATACTCAATATATGGATTAGCTTTGGCCAAACTTACTAAACGTGAAAAGAAAGCTAATAATCTTATTGTATTTCATTGTACAAGCAAGATACTGTCTCTGATTTGTCAGTCCTCTTAAAAACATTGCACAATCAATGATGACAGAGGAATTTCTCTTAGAAATGTAAATGATATGACTCTCACCATCATAAGACACTATGCAGTTAAATACTACTTCGATAGATAATAATGTTCCTGCCCACAACCACGCAAATTTGTTTCACAGTTGCTGCATCAATTCCTCCGTGTAAGATGCCTCGAGCGGGTTTCAGCCAGTCAGTGAAAAATGTGTTAATCACTGCCCCTGAAATATACTGAAAGAAATGAACAGTTCAAAAGAACTGTTGAACCATGGTTTTATCCTTTTAATTCCAGTTATCTTAGCAAGGTCTTCCCTATGTAAGATGATTTAACAATTAGTCTGGGGATCAATAACACATTAGTCATGGATTCCACTGTTGTGTGGTTTAATGTATTTTTGTTAACTCCAAACTGTTCCGGAATATATTGTTTATTTTAATTCTAGTACATTTACCCTCCTAATCATTTTTTGAGAATTTATCGTCCTAGTTTAAATAAATTTGCAGTTATACGTAATTTGTGTAATTTTGTGTTAATATGCTCTCAATTTCTCATATACCCTGACATAGTCTTTAATTTTATGTTAATGTCATTTATATAGATTTGAATGGAAGTTAAAAATACATTTTCTGAAAGGTTAAGTTTATGTAATCATGCAAAGTCGGAAGAAAGTGTTTTTTGTACCAAAACCACTTTGAAATGTTTCTTCCTAGTTTCCCGAAGTCCAAAGCAAAGAGGTAGAAACTCTTTTGCAAATATAAGACGGTGGTATATAAGTGCATTACAATAAACCATCTATTTTCTTATGATTTAAAAAAGTATATTAGTTATATATTGATTTCAGAAAACAAGTTGTTGGTTAATTTGTAGTGAGGATAGTTTGATGTCTTAAATTGTGTTTTTGATGTTGTGCTGTGACTACAAATAGAATTTTGCTTGTAGCTGAATATGGCACTAATCTTCTTCTCTATTTGTTTGAGATCAATCTATTTATGCATTTTCATCATTTCTATAGAATACCCCAGGCATCCTCCTCTGCATTATGTTCTACCTATACACTGATTACTGATTAATCTCTGGTAGGTCAATCAGTTGATAGAATCATCCCTAGTCAACAGTCTCATGTCGCCGGTGCCCAGCAAAGTAAACAAGAGGCCTAGTAGTGATTTAAAGAGGGTGAGTGTTGACTTCAGCCTGAGGGGGAACAAAGTGTCAGTGCCCAGAAAGCTGTCTGATTAGGAGGCCTTGTTTATCGAGAGAGCTGATTCAAACATTACCACGGGCCTCCTTCAAATGAGTGAATAATGCCACAAGCGTTTCACTGCTGCTCATTTGCAACAGGTGCACGGAAGAAGTAAACAGGAATGAGGACTTTCCATCATTATCAGTCGATTGGTTTCAACACAACATCAACAATTTCACTGAGGCAAAGAGTCATTTCGGAGCTGTAAGTGGATAATTGCAAGTGGATGGCTGTAATTTAATTTAGTTTAGTTTTTGTCGAATCCTAATCTGCACATTTTGTACATTCGCCACAGTCAGAAGCTGCTATCTTTAGTTGTCTTACCTGAGTCATAGTGTAAGGGTGATCTAAGGTCGCCTTATGGTACATAATATGTGATGGGGGGGGGCAAGTAATCTGTCAAACTGCACATTCTACATTCTGTACATGGTTTGTCCGTCAGAAGCCTGAATTTATAATGATCAGGGAATGGATCTCCATCTTTATTTATTGTTATAAATGTGGGGAAGAGACTTGCCAGGGAAGCCGGGGTGTTGGAGATGGACCAGTGGCCATCGAAGTGTTGTCAAGTGGCAGCTCTGAGGGATTCGCTACTGAGGTTTATTTCCCCAAACAATGTTATTACCTTTGTGAAACTTTCTGGGATTACTGTGAGACCAGGACTCTTCTTCAGGGCGTTCAGAGGTGGTGAGAACACTGTGGATATCTTTATAATTCTGTTTGCGACGTCTCAGGTAAACACACCTGCTTAAACTTTGTTTTGGGACCTTTTTATTTTTGGGACTAAATTGAACAGTCAATTCAATTTGATGAACTGGGGGGAACTATAGGAACTTTGGGTTCAGAGAAAACATTGTTTGTATGTGAGTTGTTTGAGGTTGGATCCGGTCTCTGTTTGCCGGGTGATGTTCAGGTGGGTCGACCACATGGAAACAATTTATGGCATTACAAACTGATGTTGCAACCTGTCTGAGTGAATTTCGTTATTGTATATATATTTTCATATTTTAGGCATAAAGGGTGAGATTTCTGATCTAATTTCATATCATACGTTTGCTGTAAGAAGGTCAGCTGGTGGCATCTGTACACAGCGTGTCAGATCCTCCCGTTCTCCTTAAAAATAGCGCATGTGATTGTTTTCTCTTATATTCTAAATAAAGTGAATTGTTACAATAGCTCAGCACTACATAATCAAAATCAATAAATAGCACACACGTATATATATAAACACACATATATATATATTAACCAATGAGGCACCTCCATTGGAACTATTTTCATTTTCTACATCATCACAAGGCAGTTTCTTCATATTCTATTCTCACAGAACTAAATTATTGATACAGATCAATTGCAACAGGACTACTTGTGATATAGTGAAGTTACAAATTCTGCCAAAGGGTTAAGAGCAGAATACTCCCTACAGCATAGCAATAAAAAGTACTGCCAACACACGTGTATGTGTATAAAGATAACAGTACAGGCTTAAGTGTACCTCTGAGCCATGAAGAAGACACAAGGGCCTTCAGCCTATTAATTTCCACTGTTGTGCACTGAGCAGTTCAAGTGGTTGGCCACACTTTTCTTCCTTTTTTTTAACCATTTATACTTTCCTATATGATCTCAACAACCATCCATTTAATGGCCCAAAACGGCGTCATCAACAACGTTTTCAGCATAAATCACCTCTGATATCCTCCTCGAGCTGCGTTCAGGTTCGCATGCACACACAACACACACTGCACACAAGCTCTTTCCGAAGGGCACACGCAGGGTGCTAGCATCGCTACTTCTGGTAACAGACTTTTAGGCTTAAAACATGCTGTTTTCAATCTCTATAGTGTCCTCTACTGTACTGTCAGTTCCGCTGTGTTTTTGTTTACAGCACATTGACACTGGCGTTGGCTCTTACAACCAAAAGCCCTTGACATTTTCGTTTGTCTTCTACCTGTATGGCAACACTTTTTCATCCAGAAATATATTTTCACTTTTGTGTTGTCGTGTAAGAAATGAAATCAACACACCTGCTCGCACACAGTTAATCGTGCGGAGGATCTTCTGCTGTGTCCCGACGTTGACTAATTCGGACATCATTGAGAGATGTTATTACGGGGCTGGAGGAGAAACTCTGAATAAAGTCCAGAGCCTCCACAACTGACATTTAGAATTCCAGTAGATCATCTGTCTGGGAGTTTATTTCATGTCTGAAAGCAGCTTGGTGGACGACACAAATACACACACTCACACAAACCTGATGGAAGCTGATATTGAAGGAGGGGGTGCAGATAATGAAATGGAATTATAAAAGTTTATTAAGTACATTATAGTAACAATAAGCTTTTGGTGTGAACAGTGAGTAGCTCATGACATAAATCCCCTTTCCGTTTTGAAAAGACTGTGAAAACACAGGTGTGTCACATGCAGTAACACAGGGAAAGCGGTATCTATCAAAGTTATGTCAAGGTTTGCCTGCCTGCAGAATTGTTTTTTAAGTTATACATGTTTGTATAAGCAATGCTTAACCTAAAATGTCCAAAAGAAACATTATTTCACAACATTCCTTCAACTCTACAATGCTGTTAATGGCATCACTAATCATGTTCAAGCCTATAGACTTTATGGATCCCACACCAACAAGCCTTGAACAATAATTTGTTCGTCAGCAATTACTTATAAATACACGGGTATTGAATAAGGGCTCAGTATTGGCAAGTATGCAAAGTCCAGGTATTTGGAATCTTTATCGGAAGGGGGAATGTCATTAAATGAAAGATATGAAAATAAAAGTAGATAATGTACAAATCGCTTACACTATACAAATGCAACTCCCAGAAATTAACCTCAAATGATCTTAAACTTCCAAACACCAGTGTCTGTCCCATTATTGTTTTGATGGTGTGAAGCTGGTATACGTGAGAAATGTCAAGCACCTTTTTACATTTCAAATGCCCAATTTACTCGATTATTACACTTTGGGTCTGCATTGTCTATGTTCAATACACAGCTGAAAACATGGTTTTTGAAAGGCGCCATTTTTGCCATGTATTTATGATGCAGAAAATTGATACCTGTGCAGATTATTATTTTAGATATGCTGACCGGGAACTTCATGCTCACAGCCATGAATCTTTCTTTGCAACACAAATGACAGCGAGTCCTCACTTTTAGATGCCTGCAAGCAACACCATAGCGCCTGAGAAACAACGGTGTACTTATTCTACACAGGAGGATGGAGTAGAGAATTGTTCTCTCCCTCTCTCTCTAAGCAACAAATTGTAAACCACTGTTACTACTGAAATAAACAGCTTCTCTGTTTCACTTCTTGTCATTATCAACATCTATTCGGCCCTGGGAGACACATAGATGATAGCTTCTTTTCATCTATTTTCTTTGTCTTACTATTCACATATTTATCATTACGAATATTATAATGACACATTCAAGTTAAATCATGGTATTTAAATCAATTTATTAAAGGAAGCAAAATAAGGGAGCTCCAGAAAAGCCATGTTACAGTTCACACACTGCAAACAGTGTGGTCAAAACTAATTAAAAGGAATGAACTTTGAGCCTCAAATACTGACTGGACACTAACAAAAGGAAGGCCAAAACTTCAGGGGCATGTTGAGAGTATGGGCGGGATGGGTTTGTGCAAGTTACATGGTCTTGCCTGGCAAATAGGCTCAAGATCCAGCAGCTGAGGGAAAATATATGGAGAAAAAAAAAACTGGGACACATACTGCCTTTGTAGTCAAGACAAAAAGGAATGAATACATAAATTAGTAGATCCTCTGAGTTGAAAAAGCACCCGAGATTTCATGAAAAAAACAAAAAACCCTCTTGGCAACAAATACCCACCCAGTTAAAACTAGTAATCATGAAGTCTGTGGGAAGGTAGATAAGATAGTTTGTTGATTACTCAGCAGGCTGATAGAATCTCCTGGAGTGAAGTCCTTTAGGCCAGGATAATATCTGATTGTGGAACATTAAAAAGGGAGAGGGCTGTAGTAAACTCTGTTGAGGACTTTTTTGCAATTTTTCTTCTGCCCTTGTTTCACTTATTCTTCCTTCCACCATCCTCATGTGCGGGAGGATGTGAGAAAAGTCTCTTATGTGCCCTAATGGGTGATAATGTGAAAACAAGTGGGAAAAGTGGGCAGGCTGCATTTTTTGTGCATGTTTAATTAATTTACCCAGATTAGAACTAATGTGTTTCCTTGTGCTCAGGTACATGAGTGTGCCACAGCTCCACCTGAGGGCAGTTTTGCTCCTGAGTGTTAGTTTGTGACTGTGTGTTATGGTCTAGGATGCCTGACAAGGGACCAAAATCGAGGGCCAGCCAGCCAGCAGCCTCTCAGCAGAGGTAAGTTTGATGGATCACAATCCACAGGGGAAAGTCAACACTTCCTTCACCCGCCACCACCTCCTGCCTGGCCTGCTTGCAGAGGAGAATCCCAGAGCTGCTCTCAACAAGATGCCCTGGAAGCACAGCACCATAGCTGCAGCCAAGAACCAGACTGGGCAAAGCAGGGAGAGTATCTGTGAGCTCACATTGCTGTGTGTAGCAGGCTTTAGGGCTCTGTAAAGATGATGTAATGTGTGTCTCTTAACTGTGTACTTAGGGGGAGTTAAGTAGTGTGTTGAGACAGCAATTAAAAAACTAAAAGAAGAATAAAAGGATCATGGTAATTGCTCTAAAATAATGAATTACAATAAATGAGCTATGACCTGTATATTGTCTCATTTTCTCTCTTGGAAAAAATAAGAAACGTTGACAGCGTATGCAATTTGTCACAAGACCATTATTCTACAGTTTGCTTTTTGAATGTGTTTAAAGTCAGATGTTATAAAAATGCCACTGGTGTAGGGTTTAGTGAAGGGGCAGGATTTCTGTAACAGCAGGGGTGCTCTGGGCCTGGAGAAGAACTGAATATTATGACAAAACTGCAATGTCACGCAGCAAAACAAATACATACCAAGACCCAACAACCTCCTTAAATTCAATCAAGCTGCACCAAATTGCACACAGACGATATCAGTCATGTAAGTGTTCTGATTGTTTTCGTCAATTCACTAACTACTTGTTGAAAAATTCACAAAAATCTTGCAATCTTTAAGTGATAAAAAAATTCCTTGAGCAATTGACTGATTCAACACCCGAAGTTATATGGTACTTCCTAAACCCTTACCCCACCTTTCCATCAAGTTTCAATCTTCTAGATTTTCTGCGGAATCTTACCAACAGAGAAACATATAAACCTTAAAACATAAATCAAAACATAACCTCCTTGGCAGAGGTAAAAAAGAGATAATGTGTATTTTCATCCCCTCTCCATTAGTATTGTGGACATTTTGACTCATTCTTTTCTTTCATTGCTGCTGCTGGGTAGTAAAGTTAATATCAATCTCTACCTCTGAGATCAAAAACAACACAAATAAACGAGTGAAACCAACAGAGGTAGTAGTTGTTACATGAATGTACACAGTGGAACTCAACTTTTACTTTGCAGGTTCAGTCACTATCCCTTTGAACATACTAGGCAAGGCAACATCCCAGTATAAAGGAAGAGGTCTTCATAAGTCAGATGGACCCTAAACACTGATCCATATGTAGACTTCGAAAGTAATAGGAGGAAAGTAAAATATAAAGAGAACAAGCCTGTGGCCTGCGCAAATGGTGGACAGCAACTGCAAGATTCCACATTGAAAAAGCAGCTTTGTTTAAATGTGCCTTGTCGGCAAACGTTTTCACCATCTTAAACCAGGAGAGAACAAACGAACTGCGATATCATAGCAACATTTAACATGTACTCATGAAAGAAGTTACTCATAGACATTCAGTAAATGACGTGGCTCTGCCAATGCAGAACAAAAATGAAAATTATGAAAACAGAATGTATAGCAGTTCAATATTCTGGAAATTTACCAAATATTAAAATGTTCTTTCTTGAAGTCGACCTATATTTTACACCTTTCTGGGATTTAAGTTAAGGTATTGGTCCCCCTAAGCTGATATATCAGTGGTTTAAAGTTGTAAAACTGCTGCAATGTGTATTTTCATGTCCACTCTTCTGCCTCTCTGTGGAGCTACAGACAGACAGGCTGTTTTCTCCTGCCTCTTGAGCCTCTTCTTTGATTGGCTGACTGCACGTTGAGTGACACGTGACCAGGCCTATCACCGGTCTCATTCTGGCGCGTTCCCTCTGGTAAACACAGCTGAAAGACAAGTTAGTATGTTTGGATACCGCTTTTGAAGAACAGCCACGTATTCACAGTCGGTTACAACAGGATGTTTCTGAAAGGTAAATTACACCGTCCTCATGTTTGTTCAAGTTTTAAGTGGTGGGTTCTGAGGCTGGACTGGGACCGGCTGGGTGAGGCTGAGAGACGAGTGCGATGAAAGAGTTTGCTGAGTTACTGTTTTCATACTTTGAAAAATATATATAAAATATACCACTCAAATCAGTTAATCCGTGAGTAGGTTGTATTTTATTCTAATTATGACTATTATTTTAGAGAGTCATACTACGAATCTCTGTCATAATAACAACATTTCATTTCATAGTCTTTTAGAAGCCCTGTTTCTTTTATCTCAGTTGTGCTGGAACCCTTCGCCAAACACTGTTCATTTCTGTAGATACTGGTAGAATTCAATAAAGGCTCCAAACTGCTTAGCATCACTTGTCTTGGCCTGGTACCTGGGTCTAAACAAGCAGGCCTGGCATGAACACGCTCCTATAAACACACACTTGAACAAATCACCTCTTCTTCCCTCGGTTAACATGCTTTCACACAAAAATCTACATTGAGATTTTCCGTGGGAGCAAACCGTGAACACACTCTTCAGAGGGGGACAGAGTGGTCGAGAGGTAACACATCCGCACTTGTGATTGCACATAGAGTGGTCATTGTGATGTCCTCTACTGTAGTGACTGGATTACTTAAGGACTGGAATGTTGCACAAATACGAACAGGCAAACAAACTCACACACATCATTGATCGTGCTGGCTCAGTGAGCCCGCTTTTAAAATTAATCTTAAATAAAAGCATCTTCAAACACACGCACACACATTTCAAAGCTCTCACGCACCCAGTTGTCCTTGCATGCTGTTCAAAGAATCCTCACAAACTCTCTCACACACAGCAAAGGCTAATTTAATTAGCTATTCTGCCAAACCAGCGCTTCTTTTAATTACTTATGGCTGCACACAGCAAAGTCTCTCACAGTTTGCAGAATAAGAAACTCACCATGGATTTCCTTAACTAATGACTGAGGAATAAATGTTGAATATAATGGGACGCTGTTGAAGAATAACTAAACTAAATAAATCGACCACTCACTCTGAATGAAGACCAGTTAATAAACAGACTTTGCTGCAGAGGACAGGGCATTTAGTGAATTAAAGTTTTTGCTCATTTGCAGATATGAAAAATAAACCAGCAGGGTTGAGGCGAGCAGAAATCCCCAAAACGCTCAGTTTGGTCAGAAATCCTTGTAACACAAGCCCACCCAATTACAGACACAAACAGGTTCCACATGATATGCCAGAGCGAACAATGATTACAGTTCGAGTGCCCACAATGACGATTATTCTGCTGGAGTGTATCGATCGCCCCTTTTCCTTGTCAGGGCAGTTCACTACTGCGCTCAGTGTGACTGAGTGGCTGTAGCCGGCACACCGAACACACACAAACACACACACACACACACACACACACATGCATAAGCAAGTCTGTAGAGTTTAGACACAAGAGTGAACACTGTTAATGTGCTGTTTGGAGAACTGCTGAGAATAGAACAACAACACAGAGTTCCACCTTTATATATAGTTTCAGGATAGTGGTGCCACTAAATGAAGAAGCACAGATGAAAATGTAGCAGCACAGCTATTAATCTATTTTTCTTTTTCTAAATATAATATAAATGATGTATGAGTCACAGAGAAGAACTGCCTTACCACTGGAATTACATACATGTTCGGACTTCTGACATAACAATGAACCAGGATGCATTACATTTTCTATATGTTTCCTTTTTCAAATGGCTTAGGAATCAGAAATACATTATTGATTCCATGTCGGGAAATAAAGTTTCGTTAAAGTTGCTTCAGCCAAGAATTCCATTTTTTAGAGACTAAGAAAATAACAATAAAGGGAAATAAAAATATGTAAGAGTACAAAATGAAAAAGTTTGTCGAAAACATTGTAATTAAATATTTGAAAAGAATGATGAAGACGAAAATGAAGATCATGCTTAAGAGTCAGGAAATATAAAAAAATGAGCAGGAGCTTAGTAGCTGGCTGCATGCACGGTCAGGTAGTAATCAGTTTGCAGAACTAACCAATCAATCTCATGTTTTAAATGATAAGATTGGGGCTTCACAGCATTAATTAGAGTCTAATCCAGCATCAAGTTAGTCATGGCATTAAAATTCAACCACTTCAACTGTGACCATGACACCACCTGTCTGATTTCTAATGGATCTTATTAATGTTTTTTTTTCTTCTTATAATTATCACTGCTAGGGAACAGTAACATTCACACTACAGTTGATGTCTGTAGGCCACAGCAACACAGAAACAATTTAGGCAGCTAGCAGGTGGGAAAAATAATGTAGGAAAAGGAACGCAGCATAATTACAGATGACATGATGAGGCGTTTGAGAATATCAGCTTTTTCTGAGATGTTTTTTAAAACCACGATTAGAAATTACAGTATATTCACTCATCAACCAAAGCACAAACTTTTTGTTGACATGTTACCTAGCGCTGGCTGACTCAGCACTACCACAAATCCCTTCTTCTTTGCCTTAGTGGGAGAA
Source organism: Pleuronectes platessa (assembly GCF_947347685.1). Classification (NCBI taxonomy): domain Eukaryota; kingdom Metazoa; phylum Chordata; class Actinopteri; order Pleuronectiformes; family Pleuronectidae; genus Pleuronectes; species Pleuronectes platessa. Next base: position 19,827,864 of record NC_070636.1, on the reverse strand, counting down.
AAAATTCGCGGGTTTTATCGAAGTGAAACCAGACAAAACGAATATACTTTTAAAGAGGTGGTATCAGATCGGCACAAGGATTCCCATTCTCACCACTGCACGACGGAGGCATTTCGGATGCTGGTATCGTCATCAGAATAAGATGCTAATTATCAATGTAAACATCATTAGTGAGAATAGATGAGAACATATGAAGCCCATAATGAATATGGCATGCATGTACAATATAGGACAGGGGTGGAGAAGCACTGCCCAGAGAGTTTCAAAGAGTGGCTTCAGAAACAAAGCTGTCCTTTTTTGGAATATATTCTGTCTTTACAGGAGGCTTTATATTTCTTTATAGACTCGCAGTGAGCCAAGCCTAACCCTGGAGGCCTAAATCCATCTGTGTTGCTCTCTGTTTTAATGTGCTCCTCTGAGAGCCACTCATCCCTCTCTCCCTGCATCTTTACTTCTGTTCCTGGGAAAGAGGGAATGTGGTCGCCATGGTAACCAAGCCTACTTCCTCTCATATGGACACTGTTAGGTTGCAATAGACAAAAACATTTCAACACACCCACAAAAACCAGGCGTGTCTTGAGGGTCTGGGGCCAGATTCCATGGAAGCAGTGGACAGCCCTCAATTGTCAATGTACTGAATCCGAGCTATATGGTTTACCTTATAGAATTGAAATCACCAAGTCCTGATGCAAAACAGCAAATAATGAAGGTGTGTAGCTGTGTAACAACTGGGAACAATAAAGGTGTTTATAGCTATCAGGAAATGCAAATTATAATTTTTTTTCCAGAGCTTTAAGTGCTGCATTTGATTGCAAGGCCACTTCTTTCTATTACTGCGTTTGCCAGCCATATGGAACAATCCTTTAGCTGAATAATTTCTGGCAAATAGAAGTAGATGTTAATTTCTTTGAATTACCTCAGCCCAGGAGTCACAGCAGGAGGGATTTCACTGCCTGTTGATAGCCTGCTGGCCACGAAAAAACAACCCACTGAGGTAGGAGAGCTGCTATGTGAAATGTTCAAACTTGATTCTATATTTGTGGAGTTCTCTACATGTTGATGGGTACAAGCTGCATATCAAAAAGGCTGGAGGTGTTGCCGTTCTTTCTTTTCAAGGGGCTCTGAGGGTCGACTTCCTTTTGTGTCCAGTTTAATCAGCGCTAGATCTGCTCGGGTTGAGTGGGACTGTGCATGGGTCCCTTTCAGAATTTTACTTTCGGACACTTTTCTTTAATTGCTCCGTTTTGGATCTGGTCAATCATTTTGATTTTGTATCAGATCTTTGCTGGCTCTCATGCCTCCTGGTTTTGGAATGGTATGTACTCCTGATTGCAGGGACTATCACACTTTTGGCTTGGGGCAGAGACCCAGTTTAGCTTCATATGCAGACTGGCAGAGGAGATGCAACTAGCAGAGCATAGATCTCTACTCTCCCTTTGGCAATCAAGCATGTGATATTTCCAAATAGTTACACTGTCAGTCTGGCATTTAGTGGTTGATGGACACTAATAGGGGCTTGGCTGCTCCACTATTACCCTTAAGAGAACTCTTGTCAGCAAGTATGTGATCTGTTCCCTGATCATGGGTGTCTAACTACATGCCTGTTGATCAAAGAGGACTCAAGGCAGATTTGTGAGACATGACTTTCATCCTATACTGGAGGCCAAGGTTAAGGCTTGCAACATTATTTCAAACTCTAAAATAAGCAGAACTATCATCACCATAAGCATAATATTTTGGCCAGACTCAGTATGGATTTATGCAAAGACTGTTTCCCTATTATTTTAATGTGGAATAGTTAACTCCAGCTCCAGCACTATTGACCCTCTTAATTTGATGATGATACATGAGAGTACTGACAAAACAGTGTACAATAGTAGGAGGTGAATCCCAGGTTTAATTGGAATTGCCAAAAGTTTGAACTCAGATATGCTAGGTTTGTGGCTAAGGACACTTTTGTTGAACTGAAAATTGTTGCAGTTATCCAGTTCATACAACCTTCACTGATGTTCGGCAGTACCACACGTAGTGGTCTGACAACTTCCTCAAGTGGTTTGGACAAACTGACAGATTCATTAGCAGTAGCTTCTGGCTGCATCTTAAAATGTATAAACTCACACATTCTCAGCTCCAGCAAGGTGATAGCTCGAGATTGTTCAGTGACTTCAGCAACTTCCAATTTTCATCATTGCTCACAGTGATGGGAGCTGTATCATTGTGGGAAATGGCCGTAATGCATCTGCAGGAGGCTGATACAGTAGATGATTACTACCAGGGACTCACTAGCCATTTGCTGAGATGTGTGGCAAGAAAGCCACCCTGAGTCTTGATTGTTTTCCAAGTCCGACGGTTTCAACAGGACCTATAAAAGTTCTCATATGACACAAAGCTTGATGACTTTACACGGGCTCCCCCTCAAATTCAAAATTGTAAATCTGTGGGATCTGTGATGTGTTTTGATCAGGCCATCTCGGCAGTTTGCCAGTTCCAGGCTTGAAATAACAGTGGATTGGTTCTTTGAGGTTATGGCTCCTAAACTTAGAATCTCTATTTATTCTGACATTTGGACTCGCTCTGTCGCTCTTTACTTTTATCTGTTATTGTGAATATCTATTACTAAGAAGCACTTTGTGACATTTTCTCTAAGAAAGTCCTGCATTTTCACACAAACAATAGTGTATGATGTATAAGAATGCATACGATACATGAACATACAAGCACAATGTATAAATATGACACTTCATGAGAATCCAAATATGAATGTTTAAATTATTTTATCGTATTAATGACCGATCCTTCTTCGGACAAGGACTTGCAATGGCATTTGTTACAATGAGTTTCAGCACGTGAACGATGATTCCTACAGGAGAATGTGACACTAAAACACTAACATGGACACCATTAGGAATCTGAATGAGACACTGCCTTCTGCAAAGCATTCTCCCATGACCTTAACTTTAATAAGGTCATACTCAGAATAATCAATAATCAAATTAAGACATGTGGAGTATTCCAACCTTAGTCGCATTATGTAGACAAATATATGTGTATATGCACTATAACGTCCATATTGCAGCTACCAACTGTTTGATGACACATGCCCTGGGTTCAAGTGTAAACCAGATGGAAAAATAATGGGTAGTTGAAGCTTTGCAAAAATTAGAAAGAAAATATATCATACTATCAGACTATATACTGTGACATGTAAACAGGAATATGAATGGAATAGTCATTTAGCAACTCATGTTAACATTTAAATAGTCAAAAGTCAGATTATTGTAAATAATGTCATTGCTGTTTTAAAACACCCTCAGCTACAAAGCATTGATTATAATGACGTGATGTAGTCAGGACAGTTGCTATGAGACAAGGGTATAATTAAATCAATATATATTATAAATTATCTTAAAAAACACAGAAAACACATCATGTGTAGGTTTTATGTAAAATGTTAAATGTAAATAAGTGATTAAACTAATGAATGTGAAAATTTGATTCCAACAACAGCTTTAATCTCTTGATTAAAAATGCAAATGATTGGCATTGTCAACTGTCAGTAAACACTGGCATGCTACTCGCATCGCTTAAAATATTCATGTTTACAGTTTAAAATAGTATTTGACGTAATTCATCTGCAGCCTCATATCTTTACGAATAGCAGTGCTGCATCTTGAAATATTATGCAGTACAGCACGCACAATGAGGTTGTAGCAAATCCTCAGAGTGCTGTGGAGCATCTCAACTGAGAAAACAGGAACTTCTCTTACTATCTACTATGTAATCCCCCCCATTCAGCAACATCCTTTTAGGTTTCCTTACAGGTGGAAACAAATTCACTAGTTAAGTCATGCCCACTCTCTGAAAACAGATCATGAGTAATGAACATAGGCTGATATATTATAGATCCATTGTTGGTTTCTTTTAAATAACTAAGAATTAGCATGAATCTCCTCATGAAATTCATGAGTCTGTACAGGGCCGGCCCCACACATCTGGGGGCCCTAAGCAGGATAGGAGTGGGGGACCAGCCTCACAGTAGATAGCCCAGCTTTTCTATACACTTAGGACCCTTTTTAATTTGAAGCCGATGAGTTTAAATAATTGTCTTCATTATCCCAATTAAATTTTTCACTGTGAAAAGGGCTTACTGATAGGATCAAACAATCGATGATTCCCGCTTGTGGCCCGATCATACAAGAGTCTCAGTTACAAGCATTACATTAGCAACACTAATTCAGCGAATGACGTATGGCTTTGGGGCAGTAAGCAGCTGCTTGGTTGGCCTATAGGAATGGCCAGCTTGTGAAAAGTCTGTGCATCATCTGAGTCAGTGAAAAACAAATCCCTGGCATAATTTGATTTATATATGCTAAAAAGAATTATCTGATCTCAGGGCCATCAATGAAAATCTCTCCTCGTAGTGAATGTGTGTAGCCTAACTGATCACCATGGTGACTAACGGGAAGGTTACATTGATAGTTCACCCAGAAATGAATATTCATTCATTATCTACCACTCTACTCTAAGTGTTCGAGTCCACAAAACACTTTTGTCACTAGATCTTTTCAGCTATAAATATAGGCCACTGACTGTTTTCTGGGGCGCTGTGGCCTAGCGGATAGAGTGGTCGTTCTCCAACAAGAAGGTTGCCGGTTCAATCCCCACTCTTCCCCATCTGCATTCCGAAGTGTCCTTGGCAAGATACTGAACACCTAAATGACCCCTCATAAATGTTGAGTGTACTAATTGTAAGTCGCTTTGGACAATAGCTACAGCCAAATGACAAGTAATGTTATATAATCTTAAGGTTTCTTCATTCTCTATCACTGTCATATATGCAGTATTCCCCTCTTATTTCTGGAATTCATCTTTCTCCCTGCCACATTTTTTATTTAAATCTCTCTCCTGCTAATATGCTTTTACTCCATCAGTGTCTGTGACCATTTTTCCTGCCCTCTTTTCTCATCCTTAGTCTGTTTCTCATTTGTCTCTTGGTCCTTCTTTTTTCAATGCCAGATATTTGGTTCCAACTCCCAGTGCCTCGGATCACTGTTTGTGTCCAACCTCTTTCTGTGTCATTACCAGCATCGCTTTTCACTCTCTCCCTCGCTCCCCCTTTCTCTCCCCTTGTCCCCTGCAACTGATGTTTCTGTCACCGCTGGCCATCTTGTTGATCTCCCCTTGTCTTCCTACCCTCTCTCTTCCATGTCTTTCCCTTCCCTACTGTTGACCAGCCAAGCGCTACGGACGTCCCTTGCTGTGTCTCTACCTTTGAAGAAAATAGCGGAAAAAAGCGCCCCCGCTGGTATCAGAGAGATTTCTATCTTATATCAAGCCTGGCATTACTTACTGGCGGCACTTTATATAATTTCAAAGACTGAGGCAACACAATCATAAGCTGCATAGGAAAGCAACACAGCCTGACACATGTGCACAGTGATGCAAGAGAGAAAAAGGTGCTAATTGACCGAAATTGTTGGTCTTCAAGGCATCGCTAGGCATTCGATTGATTTAGATAAGATTAACATGAGATTTCTGTGCAGGTTATGGTTTGCATGACATGACATGGTTGTCTTACATGTCTATTGAATGTTTACCTAAACTTAGGATGCTTTCTTGCTTTTTTGCAGGAAAGATATCTACGTTTTACATAGTTTCCATTTTTTTCAATGTCAGGTATGCACCCGTCGAAATTCTGCTGAGCTGCTGACTCAAAGCTCGTACCCTGAGGACTGGCACCAATTGTTCGTACTTTATCATCCTTGAGCCATGGGCTAGCAGACAGGGACCTCTCCACCCTTTGTATGCACTTTGCACTGCGTCTAACAAATAAACCCCTGAGGTGTAATTCCCATCTGGCGCATTCATCACGTAGCCTACAGCTTTGAACTTGCCCGGTGCTTGTGCCTTCGACTTTCCAACCCCATCCCCTCTTCACTTTGACAATACTGCCTGTAGTGTTGAGTAGCCTACTTTTTTCCCCCACTTGCTCTCCATCTAATTAGTGTCAATGTTCAATTCCTCTTCTCCTCAGCACTCACTCTCTTCCCACCCACCATCAAAGCCCTCAGCTCAATTAAGTGTGTAAAGCGAGGCGAGGAGGAAAGAGAAAGTGGGAAAAAAATAAAAGGCAGACGTGCCAGCTTTGAAGTGTAGAGCGAGATGGGGCAGGTAACCCCCGTGTGGGAGATTTGTCAGGTTCGCAGCACTTCTGGTGAGTAGGGGAACATGTACTCTACTACAATCTTACAGCATTTATCCTGATGTTTTATCTTCAACAGAGACTTGAATGGAAGTCAGGCAGAAACTGTGCAGAGGGCAGAAATTTGATTCTGGGTTGTTATGGAAATTTGAAGCATTGTGTGCAGATGTAGATAAGCTGTGACAATGACTACAGTCAGTACCAGGGGACAGTAAACACACTCACTGAAAGCACTTTTCACTTTTCTTACTTAAATCACAGACTCCTATTCGATTCTTTGTCCATGTTCTGGACAGACTCCACATCCAGAGGAAGGTACAAACTATACAGGAATTGGCTCAAAATGTACAAACTGTCCGGAATAATACCTTTCATCTCTCTTTGTGTCTCTTTGGTGAAGAGGAAGTGAGTAAAAGACATTTTAAAATCAAACAACAATTTATGTCACAGACTGAGAAGTGAGAAAACCTCTTTATGAATTCATGTAAAATGCAATACATAGCCAGAGGGGATCACGACTCTGCTGAAAGTAACGGAAAGAAATTGAGCAGGGGAATGACAGAGGAGAGGAACAAGGGGTGAAGGGCAGGATAGATAGCAGAAGAACAGAGAGCTGAGGATACCGAGCAATTTTAGAACACATACACACTGAGAGATAATATGTGGATCATCACTGTACCAATGGCGATTGACTGCGTTAATGTGTGTGTCCTTTTAATAGCAATGCTGCTGTGGCAAACCCCCATGATTATTGCAGGAGGGAGAAGGACAGCGGGCTACATGAAGACACTAATCAGGATTAATGGACAGAGTTTTGCGTTTGTGTGAGTGCACAATCTATTGTGTGACTCTCTCAGGCTTTCATGGTAGACACACGTTTCCCATAAATGTGTAAATTGAAGTTATACTTGTAAATGTGCTTATCAACCTTTTGTGTGGATGCAGCAGGATTATAGCAGCGTGTGTTACATATAACCCTCTGTATGCTACTGGCTGCTGCTGAGTGTTATTATGGTGGAATTAATGAAAGTCAATGACCCTACTACAATAAAGCTGCTTTCAGACATCCACTCAACTCTGCAGTTTCCCCGCTTTTTCTCCGGAGGAGGAGAATGTGTGAACACAAATGTCCGAGTGAGATCCTCCAGCTGTGTAAAAGGCAAACTCTAGGTAAACTCTGTAGCCAACGACTTTACCTGTAAGCCATGTCTGAAAATGGCTTAAGTGAGAGACAGGAAGTTTTTAAAGACAACCAGGTTGGGTGAATTTTAGAGGATAAAAAAAAAGAAGCAGCCTCAACTAAGCTGTGTAATGAGGGAGGCAACAGTGTAAATAAGGTTACACAAGGGTCTGTGATGCCGAGAAGCCTTCAAATCTTCTAATAAGGTTTATTATATTGTTTCATGCTTTCTACTTCTTCTGGAGATGAATGCAATTGCTCACATGGGAGGAAAAATGTCCTGGTCCTACAAACACATGACTCGCAGCAGGACTGCTAAACGGAGAGTACTGCCAATTTATGAAAAACAAGCACGGGAACGCTTTGGTGTGTCTGGATCTGAGGCATGGTTAGTGATCCATAAAACGAATCCTCAGGAGAGGCGGGCTTGCTATCAAAGCAGGACCTACTGACACAGTAAATAACCTCAAACACTTGTTGCAGCATTTAACAACAGTCAAGTGCTTCTCTGTACAAACACTGTACAGACAGAAAAAAATTCATCATAGTTTTTTTATTTAGGATGTTTTGGAGCACCTATGAGGATAATAGTATGTTTACTGCAGATTTGATTATGAGACACTAATTAGCTTTAATCATTCAGTAACAGGTGAGTACACCCCTTTCTTTCAAGCATGTGTCACAGCGAGGATTGTGCTTTTGCCAGGAGCTCTATCTTTCTAAGCACCAATGAATAAAATCCGCTGATACAAAGGTCATTTTAAAGTCATTAAACTATTATTTTGCTGTTATATAATTTTATAGGGATTTCACATGGAAAAATTAATTCATTGTTTTTTTTAATGCATGACTATATAGACTGATAAGTATAATAAAATCCAGAAACGTCACTGATGTTCATTCAGATACAGTGGGTTCTTCTTGTGCCTCAGGACAATTCAATTTACACTCAGCGTTTGCTACTGTACACGATAGCCAGAAATGAGTGGGTTTATCCCTCTCCTCAATCTCCTGTATCACGTCAGCACTCAGCTCGGCCGAGAATAAAACTGACTGGAACGATGACTGTGAGATTACCCAGGGGGATTTTCAGGGAAAATGGATACATTGTCAGACTCACAATGGCTATCACCTGATTTGGACATAAAAGCTCGAACAAACATGCTGAATCCACAACCTCAGACTTCAGTGGAGCGTCTGCAGACTGTATAGTCTTTGTTTCTATGTTGTCTGAAGAGAAAATGAGATGCTCTTCTTTAGAAATATTCATGCAAATGCCCGAGGGAATGAAAACAGCACTTGATTGATGAAATCGGAAATTTATAAAAATGAATAAACATCATAGAAATGCCATCAACATGTGCTTTTAACATAAACAAGGTAAAATATCACACAGGAAATTAGATGAGGGTAAAAGCTGTGGATTTTCGACAGTGCATCAATGCGGCAGGATTTCTCTTGATGCGCCTGATGACCAGTCTTACGAGGACAGTCCGGTCTTTTGTTAATGAGTGTGTGTGTGTGTGTGTGTGTGTGTGTGTGTGTGTGTGTGTGTGTGTATGTGTGTGTTTCTACAATGAATCAATGAGAAGTAAAGGAGTTTTGTCGGTTCATTATAAAACTGCAGCTCGACAAATAAGATGGACAGCCACAGTCCAAAACTGCAGCAACATATGTTTGTTCACCACACAATTTGTTTGGTGAACAAAAAGTTTTGTTTTAATATTGATGAAATGTCTTGTGTGATTAATGGCATTATTTATATTTGCCTGTTGTCAATGCAGTGCAATGTTTCAAGACATCAAATAGTTGGGAGTAATCTAAATATCTAAATGTTTTGAAAGATGACACAGACTAAAGTTTAAGTTGAATGTTAAACCATGGTCCTAATAGTTTATGTGCTACATACAAGACAAAAGGTGGAAGAAGTGAGACATTGTATGTTGTTTGCAAAAGAAGAAATAGTGAAAAGCTAATCTAAAAAACATAGTCCACAGAAACAACCTTCAACAACAGAAAAGGACAAAGCGGACATAGTAGCGGCGTCTCTGCACAGAGCATTATTCTTGTTCAAAAATGTTTCACTGCAAATTCTCCATTTTCAGAATACATGTATATGTATGTTTGGCCCGATTTGAACATTCAGCCCAGAGAAAAGGATACTGATGAATTCTGCAGACCTTGAAATCGAGCTGACTGACAAGACAGGTGCTACACACAGGGGCGGTTCTGGCTAATTGGAGGCCCTGGGCAAAGAACAATTTTGAGGCCCCCCCCCCCCCCCAAAAAAAAAAAAATCTATTTTGACTATGTGTGTGTGTATGTGTGTGAGAGAGAGAGACAAAGAGAAAGAGAGAGAAAGTGATTAAATAAGTGTGTGTGAAATGGAGACTTGTGTGTGTGAGTGTGTGTGAGAAAGTGAGTTAGTGTTTGTGTCATACTAACCCAGGGGTAGTCAACCTTTAGTATCGAAAGAGCAATTTTGCCCCCTCTTCCCCCAAATTAAATCTGCCTGGAGCCAAACAAATATTTGATAACACAGGTTATAAAGTTATATATATAGTTATACAATATATATAAAAACTATAGTTTGTTGCATTTATTAAATTATAGAACGACAATAAAAAAACTGTTTAACTGCTATTTTAACCTGTTACAAAAAAGGAAAACACCAAACTCTTATGAAGAGGAGAACATAATACATGTGTAGGCCTACTTTGAATTAAATGAAACACAGAACTCTGCTTTTTTTGCTCATCTCCAGCTTGGTACTTTTCAGAAGATGCTGTGTGCTCGCTCTGGAAATGTCTTTCAACATGACATTTCTTATTGCTTGCTAATTCCTCGCCACATATCAAGCATACAGGTGTATGACAATGTATGGTGAATTGTCATACACCTGCATCGTTGCATCGTTGGCAGTGAAAGCAAATTAATCTGTCCACGCAGAATTAAACTCCCTATTTACCTCATCTTCCATCCAGTCTGCATCTGAGAGCTCTGGGCTTTCCTTGCCTTTCTTTTCACAAAACTCTTGAATCTCTGCTCTCAGGTCCCATACTGTTTTAAGCACTTTGTCCAGACTGAGCCATCTGACAGCTGTGTGGGAGCCTATGTCCCCATGTTCAGTCTCATGCTCCTCCAAAAGTGCAATAAACTGTCTGTGATTCAGCTCCTGCCCTGATAAAGTTAACTAATTTAGTTACAACATCAGTAACATGATTCATTTTTGGCACTGACTTACACAACACCTCCTGATGTATAATACACAGGGTTCATACACATTTTTAACCCATGGATTTCCATGACTTTTCCATGACTTTCAATATCTTTAAACCAACTTTCCATGACCAAACATTTTGTGAGATCTCAGTGTATACATGCAAAAGAGACTAAATTTAGTATTTAAGCTAACAATGAGAATTTCAAAGCATACAGTAAACCTTGAATTACACAAATGAGTGAGACAATAGTTTGATTGACGTCTGTTGTAACATATGGCATGTACTTTTCCATTTGTAGCCAAGCATGGTTAAATCTACACTTCCCTGGCGTAGTGCATTATCTCACCTGCTTCCCCACCGAACATTTCCATTAGTATGAGATAGTATGCCTACTTATATTTTGAGCGTATTTCTTTTAAAAGCATTTGAATTAATTAAAACTCAGCGTAAATGAACGACATGAAAATATGAATATAACAAATCTCCATGACTTCTCCAAAACTTTTGGGATTTTTTTCAAGCACTTTTCCAGGACTGGAAAATAAACATTTAACAATTCTATGACTTTTCCAGGTTTTTCATGACCGATGTCCTCGATCCTTCTCGTTACGATTCGTCTGTAAGAGTCTTTCCGTGCTTTGTCTCGTAGTGGCGGTTCAAATTGCAATCCTTAAAAACAGCGATCTTTTCTCCACAAACTAAGCACACGGCTATCCCATTGACTTCAGTAAATAAATACTGAGCAGTCCATGTCTCGTTAAAAACTCTATCTTTCTTCTCTTAACGTGGGCTGACATTTTTGCGGACTTTAGTAACTCAAATCTCTTCTTAACTCCGTTCGCCAACACGTCATCCGCTCGCGGCATTCAGGATGTACGTCAGGTAAATGTTAAAAAAAGGCACCTTCAAAATAAAAGAAATGTTGTTGTATTCTCTGCATGAATTTCACTTATTTACATGTGATTCCTAATATTCCGTTGACCTCACGCGGGCCGGTCACAGACAGCCAAAGGGCCAGATGCGGCCCGGGGGCCGTACAATGCCCAGGTCTGCTGTACAGTGTTGTGCGGGCGAGTGTGTGCGTGTGTGTCCCCAGACATCACACACACACACAGGCTCCGCCCTCTCACATTCGCTCAGAGACACAGAGAGAGATCAGAGCTCGTTCCTGTTAAGCAGCCGGTCAGTGACAAACAAGACACAGTGTTCAAAAACCAAGTTGAAAAGAAAGTACGATGAAGCCTGTCTTGCTATTGGGTTCATATTGAATGAAGGAGGACATGAGGAGTGATTTATTTGAAAAATAAAGAAAAAAATCATAAATAAGACGAGGCCCCCTGGTGGCCGAGGCCCTGGGCAACTGCCCGACTTGCCCAATGGGACGCGCCGCGCCTGGCTACACAGTCACTCAGAGTGGAAGAAGTGTGCTGGGTTGAATTGGCTAAATTAATGGAAACTTAAAAGAGAACATGCATAAGGAGAGCTAGAGACCGAATTAAATATTCAAAACCAAAAGTAGCAGTATTCAATTTTAATGTTGTAAACTATCAATACATAGTGAGAATGTCGTTATAGCTTGGTAACAACTTTATTGCTGGAAAAGCCAACAACTTTTGAAGGCCAGAGCAGTAAAATATGGCATTTTCCTGTGACATTTGACTATAGCAGCCTCTCGTTCTATCCATCCTTTCCTCTTCCTCTGTACCAGGTCATTTCAGTCTTCCTGTGCTTTCATACCAGCATCATTACATTCATTAGACCTCAGTGGGTGGCTGGATGTGTGTCTGTGTGGTAGCGGTATGGGGAGTCACGGTTAGAACTAATCAAGTAGGAGGCCAGCGGTCTTTATCAAACCATTTGACACTAATGCCATTAGGTGAGATGCATAGCTATGTTAGTTCATCAAGTTTGGGCTGGGGCCAGCAGCTGAGCTTGCACAGACACTCCAATCCACATGCAGTGTGATGAGATTAGCGTGGTGCACAAAGCGCTGACAGGTCTCATCAGTTCACATCAGGAGTGGCGCGATGGGCCCACTGTGAGAAAAACCATACCACCCTGACTGGGTTTACAGTAAGGAAGGGGATGTTTGTGTGTGTGAGAGTGCGAAAGAGAGAGAGAGAGAGAGGGACAGCGTGACTGATGGTAGGCACGGTCAAGCAGGGTGTGTGTTTTCAATCAACATGACCCAGCCTCTGCCTGGGAAGGCCAGATGTTCCACAGGCCCCGATGCCAATGCCGTTAAGAGCTGAGCCAAATACACCCGCAGATTCATGTAACTGATGGCGATGCTGATAGGTCAAATTGAGTGTTGCTGGTTCCAGAAACAAACGGACGACCTGCCTCGAACAGTGATCAGGGCAGACAGGCATTGGACCGTTTTCTGAGGAGAGCAGACGTTTGGATTGAGCTCTGTGTTTGGGCCATTTCTGTCACTCTGGAACAATGTGACCTTGTACAAGCAAAGCTCATTAGTCGTTGACAAGAAAAGAGCTGCTGCTATGGCCAAGGTCAGAGATGAGCGTCACTGCTACCTGGCAGGGCTTTTATTTAAAATTCTAACATTCATTCAACAACATGGCGAATAAATTCATACTCAAACAGTAATGACCTATTCGGATTCAATTTATACACTCAGATATACACTATAGAAGTGCCAGACCATCTGAATTAGTTTGTTTAAATAATTGCGTAACATGTCAAATTGAGGGCAACGTAACAAAGATCCTGGCACTGTCTGCGAATCCCAGTCACAATCAAATTTCATAAAAGTTCATAGGAGCTCACAAAATAAATACATCTCATTCACCCTTTCCTTCCTAACTAATGAAGCTAATGAGGCCACATGCAGTCTATGGCAGCATGCAATCGGGGGATTAACATAGGATTATGTACTGCACTTTACGTGTTGTGCACTAATGATGAGTGTGTACTAGTACAACTTACTGTACATGAACAAGTGCATGCAAATCAAGATGTAGAAACATGAAATCTCAGAACAGAAGTAAAAACAGGTGTTTGTGATTTCAATAACCAGTTTACAGACTGTGACTTGAACACATAAATATCTTGCCTGGAAAACAAAACTTGAAAGGTTGTAGTGGGATATAGTGAAATTTCCATTCCCCTTAAGAGAATTTGCCAAAGATGGAATCTTATTAAAAGTGTCACTGTGTAAATCCTAGAAATATCAATGGGATTGCTGTTGAAGTTGAAAGCAGCAGCATGAACATTTGTATTCCTCAACAAAACTCCCCTTGGATTTGGACCAATTCTAGAATCAAGATAAATAACAGAGAGAGGAGGACATTTAACCCTGAGCGCATTAATAGCCCCAGTTATCAATGCTTACTGGACACAGGACAGGTCAGATTTGTTTGCCCAGCCATACTAACCATTACTATAACAAATGGGCCATGTATAAATCAAGCTCAATAAAATCTTAAAAAACTTAAAAAGAAGCTTCCTCCAGAAATGCACACAAATGTCCGAGTCAGTTTTCAGTGCAGCCCCCAAGTTAAAACTCTGGATAATGTTGGAGTGAACCTGAGAATACAGCAGGAAATTCTCCAGAGGATTTAGTACAAGCTTTATGGCGTGTTAATGAAGGTTTAAACATGCAACAGATGCAAAAGTGAAACAAATTATACAATGATACACATAGAAAAGAGAACAGGATTCGAGAACGTTTCGTGACACTGGTGTCGATGTGATTTCCACAGAAGAAATGATATTTAATATCCTGACTCCTGCATGCTGCACCACCCCTTGTCTGACCGCTCTGCAGATTTCTGTGTTCCTGTTGTGTTTTTCATATGCGAAAGGCAAACTCTGGACAAAGTCTGGACAAAGTCTGGAGAAAGTCTGAAGAAAGTCTGAAGACATTTCCGAGAGTTCATGTTTGAAAACAATGAGACAAATCTCTGACTTCACCCTGTTGACAAAATGATATGATTGTGGCGAGCAGCTGAACGTGTGATCAAAGGACATCACGTTAATAAGAGCAACGCCTGACTAAAGAAGCTTTGTCGTAATTGTTAGATTTCAAGAAGAGACGGAAACTTTGACAGGCGCATATTGACTCAATTGTTTGTTGTGTTCACTTGAGAGATGTAGGTGCAAAACGTTTTTTTTCACAAAGGTCTCATTATCTCAGTAACCTTCAATATAGATGATGCACCGCATTTGTTCTTTCAGCCCCTTTGAAGACTTTCCCGAACAAAGTATGTGGCACTGTCTCTTTTTCTCTCTGTCATTGATGTCTGTTTGTTTTGGTAAACATGCTAACAAAATAGATCCTGCCTCCTTAAGGTAACTGCAAACTCATTTATTTTCTACATTACTCTAAACCACTCTAAATTGTAGTTGACAGTGGGAGCCGATACATGCAGTTTGTTAGTTCTGTCTGAAATCTATTTGTTTGCTGCCTCGTAAATTCCCCTCAGTGTGTGACATTGACTTCCTGGACCTGGAAATTCCATCCAAGGAACATGAGGTAGTAAGTCATACTACTTTAAAGCGATGAAGGGCAGAGCGCCGTCGTTAAGGTCTCCAAGGGAGGAACAGGGGAACCATACTCCATGTATCTGGGTGTTCCTCGCCACTGACCAAAACTTCATTGTCTACATTTCCTTTTCTATATTTACTCATCTTCTTCACATGTGTAAGTCATCTTAATAAAAGGAGGACAGACCAAGGAGGGAAACTGATTGAATCCCTTCCGCACTGTCTGACTGCTGCTAATGACTCTGAGCAAGAGAAATGTATCCTTCCTCATTCTCCGGACTGAAGGAACATTTTGAACACATACAGATTGACTGCAGTCAAACGGAATTACAAATTGAGCTTCAGTTTACGGTGGAGAACACTTCTAAACATTTAACTGTGTATAGACCTGTGAGGGTGTAGAGCTGGTCGATAAGCCTTGCGACACATCGACTCCTTGTGGCTGGTGGAGGAGCAGAAAGTAGAACTGAATTACTGGGGATATAAACGGGGCTTATCAAATGCCAGGCACCATTTTTTCTGTCATCTCCTCTGGTTATCAGTAACAGAGAGAATCTCTTTCATCTTTGTTTTCTCCTCTGCTTCCGCATCAGGTCTGGCTGGTTCTCTGAAGCAGACTCAGGCCTATCGTATCTCTATGCTCCTATTTAAATACTACCCCCCCACCCCCCCCCCCACCCCCCATTCCCCATGATCCTTCATCCAGACTTATCTCACTCAGTCTTTGACAGCGTCTCTCTTATTTAAATATTATTTTATTATCTTTTTTTCTTAGCACTCTTGCTCCTCCATCTCGTTTCCACTGTCCTTTTTTGATCCATCATTTTCTATCGCTATGGTGCCAGTGATATCATTGACGGGAAAAAAAAGAAGGAAAGAAAACACATTATTGAAAAGAAACAAAAGAAAGAAAAGTTTCTGAGCTGAATCAGTGCAAACAGCACTGATGGCATTTCCTCTGGGTGAGTTTAGAGTCTTGGAGGGACGTGAATGTACATTTGCTACAACACAGAAAGAAGGATGCCACTCGGGTGTACAGTTGGAAATACACTGAGACGCAAATCATCCTAATTTCACCGCCTAGATTTATATCTCTATATTGTGTTTGTACATACAGTATTTCTATTTTAAATGTGTGTACTGTATATCTGGATAAAGCAGTGCATTAGTTTAGCACAGTGTGACTCATTTCCTGTGCGTGTGCAGGCATTTTGATTGAAAGTCATGTTTCATGTTGTCTCTGCACATTTTATATCGATCTAGTGATTCAAAAATGACTCGTATATCTTGAGATATCAATATTTATGAACTTTGAATTAACAGGCAACCAGCAGTTTGTAGCAGTGGCAGCAAGGACACATCAACATAAGGGACACAACCACATCTCATTCACGGCAATCACAACTGATTTTCTAGTTTGTGTTTTTTTAAGCCAAATTATTCATATTCATTATTTTGTTGATCTTTAGGTTCTGTTTTTTAATTCATTTGAATTGTTGTGAGGGAACGTGTGTTAATGTTAATTTGGTTGATTAATGTAGGAGTGAGAGAGCGCCCACCCCTTGCTAAGTAGTAGCACCTACGCCTTATCAAGGTGTGTTCATTTCAAGCTAGAGCCTCTGGCAGGTATGAAAATATATATTGTTTAACATAGCTGCTCAGGAATAACTTTGATGTGATTTCACCTGGGTTCTGCAAACTGACTGGAGTTTCCCTGAGCTTTGAATAAACATGTGAACAGCTCTTTGTGCAGCAGCGGTGGTGCAGCTTCAGGGTTCTGTGGACTTTCAGCTGAATTATTGCAGCTCACCCCTATAGTTTCAGAAAGAAAGCCACTACCAGCCCTTCCACAGACCCAGAAAACATCCCATCCCACACTCGTTAGGTTTAGAACTGACACTGTTATAGTCTTCTTAAATGACATAACTACAGTTGAGAAAGAAATAATGACTACTTAATGGTTTCTCCTGTTAGCCTTCAAATCCCAAATCACAAGTAAGCATTATGGTATTTGTGTCTATGTGAGTGAGTATGTGCACGCTCACAAGCATCAGGGTATGCCTACCACCTCCTATAAGAGTTCTCCATCACTATGCACCATGATAGTCTTGCTTTTCTGATCCAGTCAGATTAGCTATGATCTTAACACATCGGTTTGATCCATGCAGCACACTGCTCTAAACCTGCTCCTATCTCCTCTTTAACACCAGGTCTAAGCTACACTGCAGTTTGCAGGCTCTCTCATCAATAATGCAACAAACAATGCATACACCATAAACATCACCTATGGTTTTGTTTCATGGATGGTCTGTTCAGTAGGACTTTAGGGTGTAAGCCCGCTTTTGTCCTTGAATCCATGATAAAACGATGATACATAATTTAGGGACACATAATTCATAGAAAGGATGAACATTTGGTTTGACAGGTGGTGGAAACAAAAACTGGTAGCTGGTCAAACAGTCCTTATCAGTAGAAATTTAGTTGGAAACACAAATTTACTGCTGACTAAACTGAATAATAAGTGACTACATAGCCATGCATTTAAGAGACAGATACCGCAATTGTCAACAGGCAAAAATACAACGTTACAACTCAACATGTTGTATTAACTGTATATTTTACTGTATAACACTGTCCAAATAAAGTCAACTGTTTGGTTTTGTTATTAGCCATGATACACATCATTTACTGCACACAGACAGAAGTTGTAGGAACATATTTACATATAACCTTGACTACTATTTGGCAGTTGTCATGGACAGCTGCTTTATACTACCAGTAGTGCTGAGTTCTGAGTTTTCTTCTACACTTAGTTTCCATTTTTCTTCTATATTGGGTGTCTTAATCTCTCTGTTTGTTGGTTCATCTCACAAACACTGTGAGTCTGTCTTGAGATGTGTAAATATATCTTTAGCTTTCATTGTTCACTCACAAAGCCTGTTAGTAGTTCAATCCTTATATCTAAAGAACATCTTTAAACAAATTCCACATTTACTTGCAGATTTCTGAGCCTGTGTTCAAATCTGTTCGAGGACAAACACAAACCATGACTCCAGAGATCTCCCTACATATCCTGTATATTAATCATAAAAAGGTCTATGTATTTAAAGATTGGGTTGGTAATCCTTGAAAAGCTACTAAAAGCAGGCTATACTTAGAAAAATACAACCGATACATCCCCCTCCAGTCTTTCAACAAATAAGATAAAAAAGTGTTTTGGATACAAATTACCAACCTCCAATGACCAGAAACTTCAACCTGCTTTGAATCATAGTGTTTCAGGTTGCTTCACTCATCACTGATAGAATGAAGATGACAAATTACAGGAGCCTCTGTGTGTTAGATAATATACCTGCAGAATTGAACAACATATAACTTCTAATGTTGGGTTTTAATTCAGTTGATATTTTTGACCAAGCTATAAGACAGAGATTCAATGTGGACACCCTTCCCTTAACACTGTAATGGGGTTGGCATGCTTTTAAGACATCAGTGATGTGCTCTTAATGGTGAATCTCAGTGGAGGCGAAGATAATCGGCAGTGGCCATAGCAACCAAGGTTGTAGTGAGGGTCCTCAGAAGATAAGACAGGCTGACCATTTGAGGATTAGACAGCCATAACCCACAGGCCTCAGTCTTATGGTTAAACAAGTTCTTTCTTTGTAATAAAAAGTGAACAATGGGAGCTATGTAAACTGTGATGTAACCAGTGCTGTAGTGCATTGCGTAAACCAACTTCTTAATAACATCTGATTGCAAGTACATTTTTTAACTAGGACAGCAAAAGCATGGCTCCTTACTCTGCCTCTGATTGGCTAGTACACTGTAAAAAGGGATTTTGGAGGGTGGTAAATAAAATCTATGCTGATTATTCACTGGCGTCACGTTCGGTGCTGCATCTCCGCAGCACCCGTAACAGTCTCTGGTTGTTTCTGTTGTTTCCTGCCTTGCACAAAGCTGATTGCGTCACAAATAGTCAAGCAAACTGAATGTAAAAAAAATATTATTTTGATTAAAGTCTTCTGTTATTACAGTACTAGAAATGATTTAAATCCTTCTTTTTCTCTGCCAGACCAAGCGAAGCTGAATGACTATTTATTGTCTTTACTTCAAAATGTGGTGTAAAAAATAATACCCACCATGTTTGATAAAGTGTACAAAGTGAAAGGTTATAAAATACTACAAATACTACATTGTTCACCCAATCTAGATGTAAAAGTTAAATAATTAACCTCATTCTAGTTTAATTAGAAATTTTGGTATTTACTAGAGCTGCAAGAGTTGAAAATGATTTGGGGTTAAGAATGGCAAGTTAAATATAGAAGTGTTGAAATCTAGGGTACTGTATATGTAAATTATGTCCTTATCTCATCCCTTATTTAAATTATGATTAGTTTTGCCTAAATATCTAATCTAAATAAAATACTTTAAATCAGGAAGTGTGTTGTGCCTTGAGCCCTATTTTCTTACATTTCTTTGTCCTTTGCCAGTCACATGCCTTATTATTTCCTCATGTAATATGGTATGCAATTTGCAATAGATTCACTCTCAGTATGTTGACCCACTGTCTTTTCTCCCCCCTTCTTTTCAGGCTCTCTCCTCCGTTTTCTTCGAGCTAAAATGAACTCATTCACCAGTTCCTACAGCGTCTGTTGTTACAGACAGTTCCAGATCTTCGCCTGTCAATCCTGCCTGTCCATCGACTACCTGCAGGTATTGGACACGTTGGTTTGCAGCTCTCAGGATTATTCAGAACAAAAGAAAACACCTAGTTGACTGTAACCTGAGTAATAGCATGGGAGTTGATAATAAATAAAGAAAATTCCCCAGAATGATGTCATCGCTTCTGAATCTTCTGACCAATTGACAGGTTGAATGGAATTTTGATAAAGTGAATTTAAGGTGAAATAATCTGTCTGTAAACAATTGTTTAACACAATGTTAGTTCTTTGCTGGAGAGATCTGTATATATATATAGATTATACACAGTTCTATAGGCACCACATTACCACCGGATGTAGCTATTTTATCCAGTACACATGTATGTGGGCGAAGAAACATTTGCATCGCTGATCACTTTTCTCTTTGACACATTAAGCTCCAGCATATGTTTTTGTTTAATACATCCAACAATCTAAAAACTTAAATCAGCTCATCACATTTCCATCACAGAGGGCACTGTTTTCTCCTTTGTCTAGTTTAAACACTATAACAGCTAGAAATTGACTTTCTAGAAAAATATGGTGCACTTTAAATCCAATATTGTCTTGATACAACAGAGCTTATCTGAGCTTTTTCAAATGTTTCAGAATTTGCTGCTTCATCAAACATACCAAACAGAAATCTCTCCGTAAAGCCTCTCAGATCCTGAGTAACTCCATATAGATAAGCTGCGTCCTGTTACACAGTGCGTCGGTAGGATACAAATCCCAGAAGATGTAAGCAGGTTTGAGAAGAAAAAATATGCTTCATAGAGAAAAGTATTGTTTCAATTTAGATATTTAACAAATAATCTGCAGAGTTCAGGGAGAAAAACTGTCTCCAAGCAGCATATTTAGTTTATTTTGGTTTTGTTAAGAGAAGTTGACGACAATGAAAAGGAAACAAGTCAAGTATGACGAATGACTTGTCAGCCTCTAAACAGAGTCAAACAAAGGCTCATGCACACAAACTCAGGTTTTTAATAAACTCAGCCATGACCACGTAATTCAACGGTAGAAGGAAGCATCTGTTAATGCATTATTAAAGAGTTATTTTTCCTGTTAAATAATGTTAATCCGTTCTTACTGAGCCCAACAAAAACATTAACATTTTAATCATAAAAGTATTCTCCATTACTCACATACTTTTTTTACTAACTAGCAAGAGAACAGATTCCTTACAAAGCAATTCAACATGATTTAATGCTTAAGTAAAAAACATATGTTAATATATTGCCAGCAATCAATATTAGGGATCTCGTGAACTAAGTCTGTTAATTAGTAAATCAATAAGTCATTGTGCAGCTTAAATCATCTCTGGCTCTCAGAATATAGTAATCTTTTTAAATTCTTGATTTCTTAACAGTCTTTAAGTTATATGCTCCAAAACAAAAGCCCCTCTAAATATAAATGAAGGCTTCCGATAAATGTAGCATTGCATCATTTAATATTAATCCATCAGATTACAGTAAATTTTACTTTAAATTATAATTTAACTACTCTGTTAATCTCACCAAAAAAAGAATTTGATCCAGGCTAGCTGTGTGTGTCTGTGGATGTCAGGTGGGGTCCTCAAACAATGTGTCCTAATGATGTTGGTGGTGCCTTGATGAAGGTTTTGTTTGAAACATGACAACTATTGGATGGATAGTTATTTATCTGGTTGACTCCTCCATGTTCACCAGATGACGAATTTAACAACTATGGTGAATCGGTCTAGCGTTTTCTACAGAATGAATTCAATCTATGGCTGGAACAGGCACGAAGGTCACTCTCAGAGGCAACAGATTCCAAGTGACAGCTACAAAGACTAAAGAGTTAAAGATGAGTTCTCCCATGCTCAGAAGAGAACTGAATTAAATGCGACTTGCAAGTTCGCACACCACGGCACTCTAACTCTGCCATGTCAAATGTTTTGGTTCATCGTAAAACTTCCGTGGGACTAAAGAAAATAAACGGGAACCACTGGTCACTTTCCCTCAATCACTAATTCAACATTTTTATTTTGTCACTGTCATCTAATGCTTGCAAAATTGGTGTTTATTGCTTTTCAGCTACAACACCTGAGAAACAAATGACTAAGAAAAGCCAGTGTCATTAGTTTTAAATTGGGGATGTTTCATCTTGTTATCATACTAAACTAAGATATTGAATGTAGAAAATGTTTTTCCTGCCAAACATCAGCGTGTTTGCAGTGTTGCTGTGTGCACTTTAGCATGCTAGAATAAGCATTGCTATAATGCTATATCACAGTGGCTTACAGCTACAACCGAACAGCCTGTACACCACAAACTGCTGCTATGCACAATCCACCGGTACAATCTCACAACACAGCTAAATAGAATGTGTATCAGTATGACACGTTTAATAAAGCAAGATTAGGTTAACCAACACTAGTATATACAATGTTGTTCATAACAATGTTTACATTAAAGATAATGGAGTCAGCAGTTGCAATCCCTCACCGTCTCAAATACTTTAAAACGCAAACCAGACATGTGACAGCTGCTCTGATAGCGATAGCAGTGGTGCTAAAATAATCAATCTATATGTGGGTCACCTCTCAACCATATTTTCTTGTTGGCAGGGTTGCGATAAACCCTAAGCACCTCAGTAGTCAAAATCTCTTTTTACATTCTTCCAGTCTTTGCACTTCATGAAGCTTCTTTAAAAAGCTTCATCTCATATGAAATCAACTCTTGTTTCTTGTGACATTTGTCTGTTGTGCTGTTATCTCCCTCCCTCCACATATCTTATCAGTGGTGTTATTACACTGCTTTGTGAACCAAGGAGACCAGAAGGGAAGCCAGAGTTTTCTAAATAGTTCCAACCCACACTTCCATACAGCTTTAGAATCGGCATCATCATTTTCATCTCAAAAACCATCTCAGTATTTGTTTGCATTCTGTTGAGATGAGAATTCACTGGAGGGACTCAGTGTAATATCGTAGATGCATAGGGCACAAATATCCCTTCAAAAGAGGAGAAAGGTTTAAAAAATAAAATGTAGAGGTTTATTTTATCTGGATATCCTCTGTTAAAGGGATGAGAAGAAACTAAACCAGAAAAACTAATGAGCTGGGCTGAGGATTAGCATTTGTTGCTAAGGTTGTTCGTCCTAACCGTTGATTTGGATGACTGATGTGAGAAACTGGGAAAGGGGTACAAAGTGTGAGAGCTACAAGCAAGCTGAGAAACACAGAGGGTCTCTTATGTGAGCTGCTTCAAAGACCCCCCGGGGAACTACAGCAAAGGTGGAGCCATGTCCAGGATGGAGGATGAATCAGACCCTACACTCACCTCTGCAGGTCCCCAGTGAAAGCAGAAAAGTGTCTGATCACAGCCATGGGGAGCCCAGCACCACCACACACAACGTCACAGTGTGTGTGTGATCTTGTGGCTGCTTTCTCAACTGAAAGAGAAGCCCTTAGGGAGATACCATCAAAAGGGCCTAATTAATCAAAGTAACACAGCTGCGGTGCAGGTGAAACACTAAAGAGGAATTCTGGGAAGAGCCACATACGCTCCTGAAGATGCCAAACACGCCACCATCTCATCCCAGCAAACCCAAAATCAGGCTTCCAGGAAATCACTTCTCTGAAACTGCACGAGTTTACTTCAGTTGTACATATGGGTTGAGCTCCGTTACACAATTTAGCCAGGCCCAGGTAATTCCGGGGATGAATGCGGGTCTGTGTCCACTTAATTCAAGATTACACACACACACAAATACATATCCCCATTACCCTCATGCTCAGGTCACAATCAATAGGCTGATTGATTGAGTAAGGACAGAAATCTTGGCAGCAGGCAGGATATGGGTACGGGAATGAGTATGAAAGACATTGGCCCTCAAGAAACCAATCGATCTGACGTCTACCGATCGATGGTGCACTCGAGACTAAGTGAGAAGCGTCTGGAAGTTAAAATAGGTCTCCCTAATATCAGAGTAAGAAATACATCTCTGGGACTTCGTGGCAATTGAATACAGGGGGAAGTGAATGACCAGGTGTTACATTTTAAAATGTGTGAATTATGCTGTTCATCTCATTCGACAACCTGTTATGAATTCAAGTGTTGTGTAATGTTTAGAAGTCAACACAATTGCATGAGATTTGTGCGGTGACAAGATAACATGGTATCTTGGGATATTTGAAAATAGCAATGGTGTCAGTTTACTGTGGTTTAAAAAAATCCTGCTGGATATCATTAACAGATGTTGTTAGTGTCGTCGCTTAACCTTTGTTATTTCTAGTTTTGGTGTTTTTCATCTATCAAAGTTTTGTCATGTAAAAATAATCAACTTTATTCTATTTTCAAATAAGAATTAAAGTTATAAAAATAATTAATTTTATGTAATGAAATTCACATACAAATTTTAAAATTGAACATAAACATAACGTGAAAAATCAAAGTTGAAGTAAGCAGCAGTTGGCTGCTTCCTAGAAGCCTTAGATAGTATTTTTTCCGTCCGCTGGTAGCGTACTGCGAGAACATTTTGGGCAAAGCTTTAGAGCTGGAAACTCTCCAAATCTGCAAACCACTGTTCCAAAAAAACTGTAATTTTATTGTTCCGATAAATCCTTTTACAGGGGACAACAAAAAACAATTAGCTGTATAATTGTAGGTGCCTTCCCCCATTTGGCATGCATGCCACTTATCACCACAGGCATTAGACTTACTAAATAATAGACACATACATACATTAATTCATAAATACTAACATTCACACACATACAGAACATGCACACGTTGGGAGATGTCACCAACCAAGCACAAGAATACTAATTGGATATTCTTCAGACTGTATCCTAATTACATCAGAATGAATATTGACGTAATGAAATTTTGTCTGTCTTTGAAATGTTATGCTGTACTTGTAATTACTTGCCTCTGTTTTATTTGTCTTTTAACTGTAGTTCATTAAACACAAGAGACACGGAGAGAAAAGAGAATGAAGCGTATTCGTGGCTTACACAGGTGATTACTACCAGAGAGAGTTTTTTCATAGTCTTTCAGTGTTCTGCACCAGCAAAAGCTAAATCACTAGTCTACTACTCCATTTATTACGAAAAAGTCAAACTTTCCACAAAGCAGGTACAAAACTGATGCTCTTTGTCTCCTCACAGAAACTGAGCGGTGATTTAGGGGTTGTGATGTTACGGGGGGCTTCAGAAATAACGATTCAACTTCAGAAAAGTAATAATACATTATTGAAACAACACAGCAAGTAAAAAGTGGTTATCTGAATCCAGTGGTGATATACTCTGTTGACCTTGCTTTTTAGTGCAGGTCCTTTAAGAAGAAGGGACGAGGTGGGTCATTTGCTGAATTATTGACAGTGGAACAACTGTTGAATCCTCTGACCACATACTTGACAACAAAGACTGAAGGGATGGAGCAGGGTCATTGGCTCCAGGACTTACGAGTTATGAGGGTTCATTGATATTCAGCATCTCTTGGGTGTCCATGATGCAGTAACCTCAAGGCTCTGAAAAGCCCTGTAGGTTAACTCATTGATGAGAAGACAAAAGCAGCCTTAGCTCACCCAGAGCAGATCATTAGCAGTGAGTGATCAAGTGATTTTGTGATTGTGAGGTATGAGGGCAGACAGGAAAATGAATGTCCTGAGGTCCAACTGATACAGAGCCTGCTATTTCTTTTGGCATTCATGAACTTCAGTATTTCAAGGCTCCAGACTACGAACATTAAGTAATATTATAACTAGACGTAAATAGCCTTGCAGGTTTAAAAAAAAACAAAAAGATCATCATATATGCCAAAACGTGAAATACTAGGAGCAAGCTAAAATGTAAGTGTGTATTGGATGCCAGACTCCTCAGACTCCACAAACACACGCAGTGAGGCAGAGCTTCTTAACGTGAATAGATCAGAAAGAATTTTCCGCTGGTGAATAACAGTAGCAACAACAAGTGAAAATAAAGGTTTTCCACAACGGCCGCCGCTGCACAATGATCAAAGCTGCAGTTTCATGATCAGGGCAGGAGAAGTGATTGGTTTGTACCATGCTGGAGTTCCCTGCGTCCTCCCTCCTCTCTCCTGCTAACCTGCACTCACTTTGACTAATAAACACAAAAACTATTTACGTTATTAGTAAGAGTTTGTTTGATCGGGGGTTAATGAAGCTGCATTTAAACAAAGTGAAAAATGACACAAGACATGACTAGGACGGACAGGAATCAGTGTTAAAGTGACTGGGGCGATCCGGATTTATGATCCGACAGCATAGATTTCCTGTTTACCGAGCTGGTTACATATACCATGTGCCGAATGTTTAATATTTATTCAAGAGTGATTGACAGAGCCAGAGATTCCGCTTTTTATTTATTGTTTATATTTTGTGTGTGATTTAGTTTATTTATGTTATACTGTATTGAGATTATTATAACATTTAAAATTCAAATTCATATATCAGACTGAATTTTTAAAAAATTAAAGGCATTGCTCTCTGGAAGAGTGTATTTGCAGGATAATGATTCTGTGCTTTAATTCGTCAGTTACACAAACTATTGCAGTTATGAATGTAATTTAGGCATGTGATTCAACTCCTTCTCAGCAGATACTCAATAATAAAATACTAGATTGAGATCTGGGCAAAAAAGAAAAACTGATTAGGACATGAAATATAATTAATAAATAAATGATAAATAGGCAATATTTTTCTCCCAGATACCAGAGTAACTGGTACAGTCATGTGGGTTGGTTGGGTATGCCACAGGTGTTCTGCAACAACATTTGTCCAACACTAACAGGCCCATTTGCCTTGGTGAGTGAGCAGAAACTTATGATCAACCTAATTTGTTTATCTATGACACACTTTGCAAAAAAGAGCTAACTAGAAATATCCTACTGCAGTTGTCTGCCTCTGCCAGCCAGTGCAGTTTGTCTCTACACTAATGTTATTTTACAGATTCATATAAGGTCAATATGAATTTCAGTTCCTCCAAGTGACAACTTCGGCCTTTGATAAAAAACGCTAACAACCAGAGATGACACAATATGCTAACCACAGCACGTGAACTGCCACATTGTGTTCAGAATAAACCTTTTGAGGTTCATTAAGGCATTACCATTCAGCCATGATTGGACTAAACACTCACAGAACACATGAAGTCAGAATAGAATAAAACAAGTATACTTTATTATAAATAAAGCTTGCAGTACTTTTGAAAAAAACAAGTACGATGTGAATAACATGTGTTATATGGTTAATTATGACGTTTAATATAAAATGTGACTGATTAAGTAATGACTGCTTAACAGGTTGCAATTAGCAGCATTAGCAGCGGGTTTGGGTATTGCTGCTCCTTTCCTCCTGTATAAACCTTTGTGGATGTTCACAGCATGGTCTGGGTTTCAGTTTCGTAATTATTACAGTTATTACAATTATCAGTCTCCTTAGTTTTCAAAAATTGGAAAAGGCTCTAAATATATATAAATTAAATGAAAACACCATCTAACCCATTCACTAACAACTTGAACACAGTTATTGACCAGACAGGAGACAGCTGGTCAAGAGATGGTCAAGGGTTGGACTCCAAACCCTGATGATAGAACCGTGCAGTCTATTTTAAGGTTCAATTACACTGGTTTCCAAAGGTTGTTGCATTCTGTCTCCACACTTTACTGTTTAGTAAGTCACCTCACAATGTATAGAGGTGGAATGCTGCAGCATAGATGAGTATGGCTGACCACACCTGATAAATTGTAATATTGCTGTGAAGTGCATCTAACACAAAAGGTCAGAACAGCAGTGTTTTTACCCCGTACGGGTACTTGGTGTATCGTGTTGCATGCTTTTTAATGCACTGACGCACCAGGTCACATGGTCCTTAGTCTTCAACACTAGCTGAGATGTTATCTTGTTACCATGGTAATCAGAACATCAACTCTTAGAAAAAACATCCCCGGTAGAAACCACATTTCCCAAAGGAATACTCTGAAGGGAGAAATGGCTTGTCAGTATAAAGTGCATTTATCTTATTAACTCTTAATCTGAATAAGGTGCTCTGCCCTTCTTGACATCAACCTGCTACAGTATGCTGAATGTTACAGTCCATTATCTGCCTCTAATCTTCTTATAATGACTTACTGACTCCTCACTATCAGGCTTTTCTCTACCATTAGACAACTACACCAGTTTTGAACTGTGTTGAGAGTTATGTATTGCTCTAGAGAAAAAACATTTTGTACTGGCTTGTCTATATGAGGATATTTATTTCTGAAACAGTGGAAGTCATCTTAGATTTGAGTAGTAGACAAGTACATGTGATTATATTATATTATATAAATCTTTACATGCATACATGTGTGTATTTACATATGTACTTATCCATATATTTATACAAGTATATATATCACTACCTTTAAAAAAAATTGTTTCATCTATATTCATATAGATTGCGTAGACTCCTCCATTATATAGGAGGCGAGAGGAGATGCTATTTTTTTTTTTATCACAACGTATTCTATAATTTTATATTGATTTTGCACGAAGCAATGGCCGTTTTTCCCTGCATGTACTTTACTTGCAGGATGAAGAATGTGTGTATGAAAAGGAGATCTGTCCTGGACAAAAGGTCATAGGTCGATTGTATCAGTGTTTAACAAACAGTGGGTCAACCTGTTGTCTTGTTGAGCGAGCCAGGTGAGCCAAATTTGTTTTTATTTGAACGAGAACTATTCAATTTATAACACATCACTGCTCTTTTTTTTGGTCCTACACAGGTCTGACACATGGGTGCTGCCATTGAGGGAGCCATTTACATTTTATTTAACAGGTGAGGTTTCAAATGGAGGGGCCAAACCCAAAGAACAGTCTTGCTTCAAATGCCTACTATTTTACAGCCGAGAAACCAATGAGTTAAACAAATTGCCTCTCGTCCAATGTAATAGTTCATAATTATTTACTCAGATAAGAAAAGTTATGGGTGCAGATAAAAAGCATTGGATGGCTTTCCTGTCTGTCTGGCAAGAAGAACATTAATCCTTCCGAATGCAATCTCACTGGTCAGAGGTGAGGGCAAACACACATTCACAAATTTTCTATAAATCATTTTAAATCTATCTCTGTGGAACTTTGTGTGAAGCTTCTGATAAATAAGGGTCACCTTCAGTGTTATTCACCAATTTATATCTACTGGACAGTGCAAGGACAGGGTCAACCCTGGCATTTCCATCCTTATGAAAGGATCAGGAGGGTATTCCCAGGGGGACTCATTGGGGCACTGCAATAGGCACTTAAAAGTTTGCGGACAGCTAAGTTCAAGTGCCTACCAACTGAAGCATTCACTTTGAACCATCACTTCTTAGTCGTAGTTTGATCATCAGTTGTGAGCAATTTATTTGAAATGAGGCCTAATGAAATGGTGCTCTGCACTCCTGTTGGACAATCTTCACAATCTTCTCTCTTCAGTACTTAAATCTCTCTCGCTCTGTCTGGGAGCTACAGGAGGTGTGTAGAAACAGTTGTTTATAGATTGAATGACTTTTGTCCTCTCTCCATCCCTCACATCCCCTCTCTCTTTCTCTTTACAACCAAGAAAAAGCAAGAAGGCTAAGAAACAAAACAATCTCTCTATGGATTAGGGTTAGAGTGTCAGTCACAGTCTGAAATGTTTGTTCGGAGTGTGTGTGGTTGCACTTGTGACTCGATACCGCTTAAAGGGATAGTTCACCGAAAAAATGAAAATTCACTCATCTACTCAACACTATGGTGATGGAGTGGTGGGTGTAGGGTTTGAGTCTACAAAACACTTTAGGAGTTTAAGGGTTGCAGCCACAGTGTTGCAGCCAAATCCAATACGGTTGAAGTAACTAGTTACTACTTCTTCAAACATTAAAAAGAAAACAAAAAAAAAATAGAATGTCGCCATGACGTGGTGACATCAAAGTGTCTATAAGCCCCAAAATTCTAATTTAACTCTGTTACGGTATCATGTACACTGTGTTTTAAGCTTAAAAATCTGCTGCTGGAAGTAGCGATGCTAGTGGAAGAAGCGATTCTAACACGCACCCCATATATGCCCTGTGGATTTTCATGCATGACATATAATACTTATCTGATGATATAATAGTATAACTTGCATAACTGTGTACTTTTACATTAACAATTAAAATACATTTTCCTATGCTTGCAGGTTTGCACTAACTTTTACTTGTTGAAAACATAGTCTTTTTACAGTGTAAAAAGACTATGTTTTCAACAACTAAAAGTTAATGCAATCTCATTACTTCCCGATACTATTGAAAATGAAATTCACAGGAGTTGTATCGAAAAAGTTTTGTTAATTTCTTTGTTAATTCCTGACTGAAGATGGTAGATACTGTATATAAAATAAAGTGGGGCAAAATAATAATATTTATGTTAAGTATTATATATTAATACTAATACTACTATGAGTAATTTGTTAATAAATCTGACTAAAATCGTAATTCAAGTGATGAGCTGTGTTATTAGACAAATGCAGAGAATGAGATCTGATAGCGCCATCTGTAGGATGAGAATGTTAGCTTCAACATGCTGCTGCTCCCTCTGTATTTGGCTTTTTTATCCTGAATGCCATAAAGCCCAGGCCAGCTCAAGTAATCCAGATGACTCCCTGAGTTGGCAGATGACAGGCAGCCTCAGGGCCACTCTATCACAAACAAACAAATCAGCGGCTCCAGCTAACTGCGTCCAACTGGATATCTCCTCCTGCCAGTCAGCTTCAAGCTGCAACCCATGCTTCTCTATTCTGAGTGTGCGACCGTGAAATCAATATGTAATCATATTCACATTTTCTTTGGCAGGAGATACTGGGGGCAGACATGGGATTGAGACGACCCGCTCGGCACAGTGAGGCCACAGGAGGCCAAACACATTCAAATCATATCGGTCTGTGTTTCACCTCTTCCACAGTGGCCTGATTAAAAAATCTGGCCAGATTGTACTTGACAGAGGTGACTGTGTTTCAATCAACTTGATTAGTGTCACAGATATTTTGTACTGAGATCATTTTTTGGATGGTTTGATTGAGTAGAGGTATATTCTTTGAGCTCTACCTCCCTCCCCAGTTGCATCTGCTGCATGTCACCACCTGTTAGCCACTCACTGCTCTCTCTCTCTCAACACAAACGACCTACGTATCAAACAAATCCCTGATCACTGCTATGATTTGTCTTGATCTAAATGTTAAGTATTGCGTTATGCTAATTACCTTGCCAAGGGCACTATTGCCTCATGATCTTCTCATTACTTACTTTACCCTGAGCACTAATGTGACCAGGTGTCCCAACATATTTGCCTAGGGGAGGAGCAGGGTTGACTGGGAGGCAGCCACACGCTTGTATGGCCAGGGACATCATGATGACGATGTGTGCATGAAAGCCAAGCAAAAGTCAAAAGAAACAACTGGAATACTGTTTCAATTAAACAAAGCAAAAGCCTATTAGAACTTACAGGATAAGGCCAATTTCAAATTTGCTCACAACCACTTTGGGAATGACCTTATCTCCAGCAGTGCTTTTGCCTAAATGTATTCTTCATAGTGTAAAAGGCATTAATTATTCATTAATGGGCAGCGAGATTTGTGCTTGATCTGTTCAACTTAAAGCTAATAAACCAGCATCTCTGGATAAAAGCAACACTGTCCGTTTACCAGCTTCAAAGTTGAACATCTTACAGCGGATGGGTTTGTTACTGTAGAAAACAGCCTGAGCGATTCTGCAGATCACAGCCATTAAGTATTCATCGCTTATTTCCATTCCTTTTAAATTGCAAGCCCCAGTGAAATGTGTGGAGACAGCGGCTCGCCCTGCTTAATTCAAAACATGCCAACTGCATTGTGGCTAACTGAGAACTTGAATGTGATTATGCACAGAAATTCCCTTTGTACTTTTTGTGCATATACTTTACATGCATGACAATAACTGTGTCACAGTCTGATGGGAAAGGCTGCTAAAACCCAATGGCCACTTTAATTCCAAGGCACTATAGATCATCTCTTTTACATGTGAGCTTATCATATACATTTTTAATTGAATTCCTTCTGGATTTTATGTAACATCCATTAAATCAACCCATTAATAATCATTTTAGGAGGGCAACAGACCCTGTTCTGCTAACTAAATGTCATGACTGTTCTTTGATGGAATACATTATTGCTGGTTTGCATATCACATACATTACCAAATATATAATTAAAAAATATATTTATGAGTTGAACATGGCTCATGACCTTCTAGTGGTTCAATGGTGGACGGCCAATCCACCACCAGCGACCGCTCATGAGTGGGCATCGAGAAAGCTGCACCCATTTTTAAATATATGCTTAAACTGAACTCAAAGGCACAACATCAAATTCCATTCAGAGATATGCCCCTTCGCTGTCTCTCTCTCTCACACACACACACACACACACACACACACACACACACACATATACACCGTTTTGCTCGGGACATTGTTGTCCTGGCTGGAGGTTCAAACAGCTCGGGACAGCAGTGGTCTTGTTCTTCAGTAAACTCTGGATGCAAATTACTTCAAACTACATTGTTGTGTAAAAAAGTGTATGTGCTTCTACTGGACCCCAAGACACACTAAGTCAATATTTTGTCTTGATCTTACTATACAATTTTTTTTTCTTATTATTGATCAAAATTGTTTGAATAATCTCTTATTATATATTAGTATCAGTCGGTGGAAATAATGTGCACAGATTATAATTATTAACAGTTTGCACCTTGGTTTCTTGAACTAGGGCCAGGGCAATCCTACTAGCTGAGCCAATAGACACACACACACACACACACACACACACACACACACACACACACACACAAACTCTAGCCGTCATTTACACCGTTAACTACATATACAAGACAGACATCCATCATTTCTACATTCCACTCACACTAACTCTTTTCTCTTACAAGTCAATATATTTCCCTTTTCCAATTTCAGCCAGCGCTCCACCCATCTGGTCTCAGACTTGTGGCTCAAGATAGGAAAAACACATTTAAGGAAATAAATAGACCCTTCTGTCTCCCTCCATTTCACCATCACCTCAGGAGATAAGAGGACAGGAACAGTTTTCTCATCTTTCAAGGTATGAAAATGAACGATGCTTGAGAATATGAAAGATTTGCAAGCAGGGGGCTGGCTCAGTAAATTATCTTCAGCTCTTTACCTCAGAAAACTATTTGGAGAGAAATATCTTGATATCCCTTCAGAAAACATGCCAAACAGTTTTTTGACTCTGTGCCAGTAGATTTCTGCTTAGACATAATTAATAAGAAGCTTAAAGCAAATAGCGGGCAGATAGCCCATAATGAACCAAACACAACAAAAATATCAATGACTTCAAGAAACAACTCTCAAAATATCATGGGTGATGCAACAGTTCAACATGAGCACAGGGTGAAAAGCTGTTGATTGAGAAGGTTTGTTGAAAAATGAGAAGCCCCCTGCGATGGGGGAAAGTGATACCTTCGTTCTTACCTTCCTCCCAACCCTGGGGACTTCCTGTCTTCTTTTCTGCTTTCTCATTCCTTTCCTCCCGCAGGTCCCCGGCCGCCACTATGCTCCACGTGAACTCTGGGATGAGGTCCAGCTGCTGGTCACATGTTCTACGGTTGCCAGGGCATCTGTGATCTGTAGTAACAGGAGCCATGATGAGTATCAAGAGTTAAAGTTAAATTATTCAATTATCAAAGAGAAAGGATATGGACTTCAACAGGGGCTATCATACTGCAATTACCAAACAATACTCAATCTTACGTGAATCTTAAAGGCCACTTAATTAAAATGATATTCACCCGTAATCTTGCAGAAGTATAAATTTGAACCCAGCGGAATATCTTTGTCTAATCCAGTAGCAAATTAAAATTAACTGAGTTGCTGTGACAAGTGTTTCAGGAAAACCACCCTTCAAGCCATCAATACAAGAATGTACACAGTCAGAGTGAGTTAACTCCTGTGTCACGTATATAATGTGGATAAAGTTAAAACGTTTTCAGTGCGGGGCAGACGTTTCTACGGACAGGACTAATGTTATATTGAAATAACCGATGTAAATGTACTTTGTGTGTATCGATCAATAGATCATTCTGTCCTCTCTGTCCTGCAGTTGTCAGACGTGTCACTGGTATAATTTGGTTGATATTGTTTGTCACTGTTGGCTGTTTGTAACGTTGGCATGCCGGCTGATGATTTTATGAGTCGTGTCCCAATTCCTAAGGGAAGATTTTTTAGCTTATTTCCCTAGGGGGGTAGGGCCGAGGAAGAGGGATTGGGACAGGGATTGGAACAGGCCCCAAGTCTAATATTGCCTCATGTACAGTACAGTTTCAGTCTTGAATTACCACAGCTTTAACGGCCAGATAGAGAAGCTACCAAATAGAGGAAGAACGCTATGAGTTTGGTTGCAACACATCATCTTAGGTTACAAAGACCACAAAGTAAGTGTTGGTGCAGAGTGCACCTTTTCTTACTGAGTAGAGTGAAGAGGGTTATACAGATACACAGTGAATGGAAAAATTGCTGCTGAGAAGCACAGGGATAAGTGTTATAGTTGGTATTACTGCTGCAATGCTAAAAAATCCTCCCTAAGAATTTGCTCAGGGAGTAAATTAAGGGTCAGCTCTCCTCCCACTCATCCTCTCTCTATCTCCATCTTTAGCTCCATCTGTCCTTCCCTCCCTGTGGAAAGACTTCACGAAGACACATCCCTGTGGCCACGTAAAATCACTGATAGGAGGGCATGGTAACTTTCAAATGACTTTTCACACTGGGCTCCGATGGAGGACAAGAACTAGAGTTTTTGTTTAGAAAGATACACTGTTTTTTTTTATTATAGCCACGAAGACTACAGTAATCAGTGAGTGTAAAAAATATTTTGGTAGTTAATAGCCTGCTATGATCACATATATATATATTTATATAGTAATGTTTTGTCTATTAATTGGGTTAGCAATGTCTGAGATATTGTAGGTAGGGCAGAACTGAGAAGATGTCAACATTGCATTAGGCTGTATGTAAATTACAAAGCTTGAGGAGGGAGTTGCTTTTAGCAGAATCAAAGGAGAAGCGGATTTTACTACTTGTAACCAGTTAACTTTATCTTTTATTTTAGCATTTTCTTTCATCTCCATTTTTTACGGAACCCTTCAGTATTTTGTGCCAATTTGTGTCCGTATTTATTGAGTGGTTCAGAATTCAGATCCTTTTCAGTAGACATGCTGAACTGGAAATCTGTGAGGTGAGAGTACAAACCCATGCACGGCAGGCTGCCCATTATCAAATATCTCTTCAACATAACTGAGAGAAGTTCAAGCTACAATATTTAACATATATTATATTGTAACTTAGAAGTTGCTGAACTTATTAAATGCTTAAAATGAGTTTTATCTAATGGGGTGGCATCAACTTTCCATTAGGCTGTATTTAAATTACAAAGCTGTCCGCTTGAAGAGGCAGCTGCCTTTAGCAGAATCCAAGCAGCAGTCGCTCCCAACCACTTAGTGCCAGTAAGCATAATGGTTTTCATGCCTAAAACTTGTCATTTCGTAAAAAGCATTGATTCTTTTAGCTCATTGCCACTGGGAACCCTGAGGGCTGATGAGATGTGGAGGAATTGATAAGTTCAAGGTTGTGGTGAAAGCTAATTTCCTTTCCTTCAATAAATGTTTATGAAGCTGAAGTGGAATGATTCTGTTTGTTTTGATGCAAGAGGCTTTATAGTTGCACTGAGCTGACATCAGCACACTTGTTCCAACTCCTATACATAAATGCAAACAAACACATTGGCTTTCAGTTCAAATTTGCAAGGATTACACCACTCACCAGATATGACACAATGATCACCAGTGACTGCTGATATCCTTGCGGTTTTAAACAAGTATTTACTTAACGTCAATCTACATGTCGTACACTGTGAACGGACGTATGAGCAACAGATGCGATGAAAAAAACGTGTGACTTCTTGGCTGTTTCATAATCTGTAACAAATTCTGTGCCCACAATATGTGAAAGAACTCTGCTCTAAACCAAATGTGTCAGTGGTGAGGCCTGCATATGGGTATGTTTGGCGATATTTTCAAAAACTGATTACATGCATTTGCTTACTTTACAAACTGACAGAAACTCACATAGCCACAAGTTTCAGAGCTGTCTCCTCACATTTTTCCGACATCGGATATTATGGCAATATTCATGCTCGCGGAAATACACTTGGCCCACTGACGAGCTAAGCACTTGTGAGTGCTGCCAAATGTGGATGAGAGATAGCCTGTGATTCTGTCATCCTTTTCCCCCACCTCCTGCATGTGCAAAGTGACTAAGAACTGATGACCATGGACATGGCTTTTACAGCCCATTCATTCTCATTTTGAGTTTTTCAAGGCAATAATATCCTGAATATATATATTGATATCCTCTTTTGAAATGGCTGACTATGGGTCCATTTAGAATTGGATTACACCATTGCGTAATTTAATCAAAGTTACTAGAAGAGCTATCAATAGCAGACACCATCAAACTATTTCCTGCACAGTTACGATTTTCTCCTTGTCTGTGTGTGTCGAAAGGTATTCTTGGTTGCCCCCTAATGTTGTGACAGAGAGCTGTTAATGAGGAGCAGGTCAAGACAAACATGCTCTCTGCTAAAACGTTTGTTTTAATATTTGATTTGTCCCCAAGCACAGAGTAATGACTGGAAACACGGTTTGAAATCAAATCAGACGCTAACTGTGAGACTGCAAAAATTCCAGAATGAAGAATTTGTGCCTATTTCAGGTTTCTTTATCAGAAATCTTACTTTTGGCGTCAGGCAACCTTACACACTGTATGTATATATAATAGGGCTATAATAAGATATAACTCACAATTGGCTGTAAAGCATGCAAACCAGTTAAGCAGCTTTAATGAGTTGTGTTATGTGATTTGTTTCATGATTCCATCAGAGACAGCTTAAGAAAATGAAAAATATCTCGATCCATAATGTTGGCCTTATATATTCATCTTTACATTATGTGTGAGCTAGGGACTCCACCGCTGTTAATACATGTAGTGTTTCATTCATAAAAAGTGGTGATTATATTTTCTATCTAGTTGAATAACAATACAATAATGTATTAGGGGCAGGGTTATTTCAGCTGGTTCCAGCAGCATACATCATCAATTTCTTTACAAAACTCCAGATCTCAAGAAATGCTAAAATTGCATTGGACACCTAGTCACATTTTGTAACCGCATAAATACAAAAAACTGAATTTTCTACATGTCAGTTAAGTAGTTTCCATGAGCAGTCAGATAATATTTCAAGCTTCAATTTCTTATTACTCAAATCAACACATTTAATTGTTTGTAATCCCATCTGAATGTATCAGTGATATAACCCAATATCGATTGTAATCATCACTGTTTGAATCTATTGCTCAACAACTCAATGCTCTAGTTCAACAAGCTCAAAGCCTTGAAATGTTTTATAGTATACTCACTGGAGAGACGTCTCACAGAATCTTGAAGGAAAACAAATAATCCGTCAGCGACAACTCAACCCTTCCTGTGTGCTCTCAGCAAGATGTTGCCGATACAGTCTACGGGTGTTAATTGCTCAGAGTAAGTGGACCCTAAATAAAACTGTGGTAAATTATGCTTTTAATCACTGCTAATCAAAGCTGGTGCCATATGTATTATTTAATGTGGGGAAGAAAAACTGTTTCACAGGGAGAGATGCACATGCACTGACACGGACGCACCCGGACACATTATTATACACATGCAGTGTGTGAACTTTACTTTCGCAGAAAATGATTCAGTCTTTTGCTCCTCATCATTAAGAGGCAGGCAAATGAGCAGTGTACACTAATTTATCATCCCTGTGTAGAATATTCATTTATATATATATATATATATATATATGGTATCTCTATTCCAAATTACACCGACTTGATGTCTCATTTGTCTCATAATACAATACACATTCTTATTCAAGGCGTAGGGAGCTTTGTGCAAGATCTGCAGTCATTGTGAGGCGAATTCGATGGCAAATAAAGGTAAGGAAACTACACTTTTGGGGGTGTGCTATTGTTGTTAAGATTATAATAGAAGCGATTATTTTAAACATATATCTCTTTGTCTGAGTTCTGCAGCTCAGCTTTCCTGTACATAAAATGGCACATCACCAGAGATGGTGGACATTGTTGCTTCCGATACGATGCACTGAAGCCGTAAAGAATCATGGGGTCTGCATATTCATCACAATTGTATCTACATATAACATCTAAATAGAATAGACAATAGATCACTGTAAACAAGGCCTGTAAATGATGTGGCGTATTCATTGAATGTGCTTGGGTGCGTTAAAGGGAATCAATTCATTCTAAAAACACTGGTCAAACTTAGCCAAACCGTTGCCAGTGGTTTGGACTGTGTTACTAAGGACATGTGATTGGTTAATGAGCCTATCGCCACACTTCAGCCCTGACCTCATTCATCAAACAGAGCAGAGATTGAGCGATGTGTCGCGTTACACAGCCTAAGGACCTTGAGATGCCAGACAACTGCAGCCATCTTAATTTTGTGTATAAATTAACTAGTCAATTTGCAGTAGTGCACAACTATGTGAAGAAGCTGGGTGTGTTTTCATGTAGATTAAATTACATTTTACGATTTGTGGATGGAGAGTAAACATTGTGCTGACAAATGTCCCTGTGAAACTCCTCAGCTGAGATGATGAATATGTTTATTTCCTGATTACAATGAGTTTGTGTCGGGCTGATTTAATTTATGTATCCATTCGACTTTTTATTGCGTAGACATTCCTGGAGTATTCATTTCCTCTCAAAGGAGGCTGGAGCTGTCCTTTCAAATATGTACAGATGAACAGATGAGTGGCAAGTGCATTTTGACAAACAGCAGCAGGTATGAGAGGTGTTGTAAAGAGATCATCTACAACATCAAAGTCAGATTGAATTGCTGAGGAAATCAAATTAGGAATTTTAGAAATATTTCATTACTTGCTTTTCTATACACAATATGAGTTGATGCTGTATTTTCATCCTGCTAAGCAATTATATCTGTACTGTTTTCCCTGGGCTTGAGATAAAGGGTGGTTTTGAACATCATTAAAAGTAATTGGTTTATTGACAGGAAAAATTATAGAAATGTCCATAAATATTGTGGAGTGAATTGTTGGCTAATCAGCATTTTTAAGGTCAACTGCACCATTTTCTGATTCTAGATTAAGGGATTAAAGTCAAATGTCCGACTCATCATTCCATGCAAACTTGTTCCTTCACTTTATCCTTAGCCTGCACTCTAGCAATACTATAAAGGCGGCATGCTGGCAGGGGGTCGAGATAAATTCTTCATAACAAACCCTCTAAGGCCTTCAAAATATTAGAGGAA
The DNA here is from genome assembly GCF_947347685.1 of Pleuronectes platessa. NCBI lineage: Eukaryota > Metazoa > Chordata > Actinopteri > Pleuronectiformes > Pleuronectidae > Pleuronectes > Pleuronectes platessa. Next base: position 19,788,641 of record NC_070636.1, on the reverse strand, counting down.
CTGCTGACAAAGCCCAAACCATAAGACGCCCTTTGACTTACAGTATGTTAAAAAATGTTCAAAATCATTAAAACAGTTGGAGATTTCTCGACTCTTTCAGTCAATAACAACTTAGAGTCTCTGCTGGTAGAGAAAAACTGTTTGCAAATTTCATTAATGTTTGAATTGAATTTCCATCCAAAACAGATGTCCTTGTCTGAAATGCATTTTTCTTAATTGGTGCCTCAATCCAGAGTGTCTTTAAACAAATGAAATACTTCAGAGGCATCTGTGACTTAGTGGATCAGCAGTATACGCAGATATTGACTGCCACCTGGAAAAGAGCTTGTGCCACATTTTTGGGAAAAATATTTCCATGGTTGAGTTTGTTTGTTGGATCTTTATCACATTAACAACTTAGCTTAGATTCAATCAGCAATGAGCAGATGTTTCTGTGAATAATTGCATTATTTTGTATCTTTCATCTCTTTTATTCCTGATATATGTAAAGTATCAATATTGACATCCAGTGTATGAATACTGAAAGATATTAAAAACCATTTGAATGTGCATTTTTTGGGGGTTGTTGTTAAAACTAGTCTCTCAAGCATACAAGTGCTGATTTGACCTTGATTTAAACCTCCTCCACAACAATAAAAGGCTGTGGGAATGGAAAAATGTGCAGACTGGTGGCGTTGGAAGGGCTGAATGATGCGACTCTAGGAGGATTCCATATTTAAGCACCTACACCGCTGCTCTATCTTTTATACCTCCTGCCATTGCAAATATGTTTTATTCCACCGCTGTGTCTCATTACACAAAAACAGCACTACCAGCTGAGTGAGGCAGATGTTCTATTGTACAGCACGGCAACTCCTCAAGTGGCTAGCATCCATCTGAGTGCCTATGTTACAGCTGGCAGCCACATCTGAACCAGGACAATCCATCTAGTTCAGTAAAAAGGTCTGGAGATGAGGGGAAGATGGCTCATTGGAAAGGTTTCACTAAACTGCCCAGCTGCTACCCCCTTAGGGAAGAAAATGGTGTAGCTGTAGGTCGAAGAGATTTCGGGTCGGGAGGCTCTGACATTACTGACAAACAGTAATGTCAATGAAGTCTAGTTACCTGCACTGAAATGCAAAAAAGGACGTTATCACACCCTGTAGCCCCAGCAGCTAAAGACTGCTGAGGGAAGAGGAGAAGCAGGAGGGAGGGAGAGTTTGAGGGCAGCTGGTGGCAAGTGTCCAGTCAGTCTTTTTTGGCTTTTATGGTAGGTAATAAATGCCAGCGGACAGCAGATGCTGTTGGGACAGCTGAGATCTATCACTGCAGCCTAAAGCCATGTTCACCGCGCTAGGTTGTTGTGACCCGTCCTCTTCCAAATCTTTTTCTTTGTGTCCTCTGAAGCTCTCCTCTGGAACATAATGCCGCACCATCCAAACTCCTAAAGCCCCTGCAATATGGAAATCTGCTGATTTACATCCAGCATATGTATGGCTCTCTAAGCTTTGAGTAGTTATGCTGGATGAGAATCAGTCTTTTAGGATTAATAATAAGGTGGAAAGATGTAGTTTGAAATGGCACGAGCAGCTCTCTCTAACAGGTCAAAGCCATTGTATATACAATTAACCAGTATTTGTAATAAATAAAATAACCTCCATATAATGCTTTAAAACCCATTCACTGACATTGTCATTTCTATTTTGATATTATTATATTTAAAATATAATGATTAAATAAATTTTAAATAATTATCTTAATAATAAAAAACTTTACGCATTATCCTGATTTTGTATGTATATATATATATATATATATAAAATATATATATGATGTTGTATATTTGTTGTTTTTTTCCTTATTGTTTTGCTTAAGTTTCTGTCTGTGTATCTACAGTTGTAGATTGCAACATTAGATTAAAAGCTTCTTATAAATAGACACACACCTACAATAATAAGAACGATAAAGAATAAGTACAACATATGTCTCAACATTGGGTCTACCAGTCTACAAGTTTGTGATAATCACTGTGCTATAAGTCCTTTGGAGCATTTGTACTCATCTGGCTTTTACTAACCAGATTTGAATCTTCCTGCTCCTGCTACGTCACGCTCGGTTCACTAGAGAACAAACTCATCCTCTGGTTGGCAAACATGCTAGAGGTCAGAGCTCTCATCGAACGAAATAATAGAAAAATGTAGTCGGCTGTGTGCATGACTGATTGATTCACTCAAAAACAGTCTAGTGATCAGTTGTCTAATTGACACCAATCACGGCCTGGTCCACTGCAGGCTGTCACAGCCACAGGCAGCTGGAGCATGGTCCCAGGCATTCACGGACAAGAATGTCTTTCATAAACAGTTGGGTGACAGTTTGGTGCATGCAGGACTTTGAACCATTATTTACAGGATGACCTGCCACCCTCCAAGAGGTTAGAAAGCAGGAGAATGAAAAGATTAATGCTGGAGCTGCTGCCTCCGAGTGACGTGAAACAGATGCACTTGCAGATGCTCATACCGAGGGCTCTGCTCGTCAGATTTCACTTCTTTTAACACGTCATCCGTGCCAGCTTGAGACCCCATTGCCCTTTTCCCTCCACTGCACAACATACACAACTTTTATCTTCTATTCACTGATGAGTCACAATCTATGCATTAGCTCGGTGTTGGATAAAGCGCTTGTGAAGCTGAAGTTGTGTCCATCCTTCAACATTATATTTGTGCAAAGAATCTGTCCACAGCTGCTGGTCTATTTTGGACTTTGAAGCTGGTGTTGTTTGTTGTTGATGTGGAGCAGAAAAGGACTTGGACTCATGTTTTCTTCCTATAAAAAATGGATGGGTCCCCTAAGAGCCTGTTTTTGCATGTATGATTTAGACATTTTAAGCTCATTGAAGATAACGCCAAAACATAGCAGCTTGATTACTGTTTGCAAAATATGGCTGAACTAAGACTGAACCAGAAATTGATCCATGTGAATAAAGGGCAAACCTCATAATCCGGTGGATCAGATTATTTAACTTTGACTCAATAATGTCATGTCTGTTCTTAATATGAATACAGCTTTTACAAATCAGATAAATGATTATGTCAAGCATTTCATTAGTCCCGATCCATGGTGACATGGAAGGTCATCAGCATCAGTAGCTGTAAAGTCATCTTAAATAACAGTGAATCCAAGGTACAATTTAAAGTTGATATAATTTGCAATCTGTTCCGGTGTTAAGTCATTTAGGGCTGATTTTAAAATACAGTAAACGGTTTCATGATGTTTTTCAAATAGATTCTTCGATTTCTTTGATTTAAAGACAGAAAATAATGTTTAATAATTTGCCATGGCTTTGTAAAACTCCACAGTCTATAGGTAAAGTAATCAGTCCTCTTCAAATACTTATGCCTTCTGTCCTTACATTTCTAACATCACAGTTTTAAGATAATATCAATGTATTTAACAACATGACACTGAAGTACAGTTGGGTCGGAGAGTCTGAGACCACACATTTATTGTAGAAATGTCCTCGTCCAGTTTATATTTAATTTTATTCGGAGTCATTTAAATATTGAATATGCTGTAAGAATCATTTATAGTTTTTTTTCAAATACATGTTTAGAAATGTGTAAGATGAATAGCAAACCAGTTTTGTGTGATGGTTGCATAGTTGATGGCAGAAGACACGTGAGAAAGAGACATTCATGTGTGCTGATGGAGAGCTGCTGCCAGGTGCCATGGTCATTTGGAATAAATGATTTTGGAAGAGAGAGGTGTCAGGGCCTGTCCATTTGTCTGAGCTGGGCTGACAGTGTCCAACTCACCTGACAGTGGCTGGGCAATGTTTGGGAAGCTCAGGTCATCTTCTGCCACCCAGGAGAAGTTCCAGTACCCTCTAGGAATGCCAGCAGCAGTCCTGCCTGCCAAAGATTCACCTGTGAAAAAACATTATTGAAATGTTTAGGGATTCAATTAAATAAAGGTTACTCTGTGCTGTTTTGGGGGGGTAGACTGGTTGCTGTTGCGTCAGCCTCCGAGCTGAGGTTCCATTTATTTGTTAGTCCAAATCCTCACAACTGTAGCTGCTCTTATTGCCATGTTACTGTTGTCTCATCTGACAGCTTGAAACCGCTCATCACTCATTTCATTGCAAAGCCCAGCCCATTGCAGGTTTTGCACCAAAACCACTTTCACACAAAAGCAGCAGGTGTACGCAGGTTTTTTGACAGACTATTTTCCCATTGGCCGTGGAGTACTTGTGGGTATTGGCTCGAAACTCACCTTCTGAACTCAGAGACCAATTATCACAAGATCGAACACGGGTCTGATGTAAAATAGATGCAACAACTTTCTCTTATACTTTCTTGTATCCCAAACTTTCACACCTTTCCAAACACACACACACCCAGACAGTATCTATCTCACCTTGTCCTTAGTCTATGGATAATTAGAACAAAGTCACACACTAATACACCACTGCCTGGGAAGGAGAGTCCTGCATAAATCCTAAAGTCATTTCAAATGAGCCTTAAAGAGCGATTGATCGTAAACGCTGCCTTTCGCTACTAAACAGAACACATTGTAGTTCCTGCATAAGGAGACACACATGGTATTTAAGGTTTATTCTTCCTCCGCATGACTTCCACTGACATATACAGCAGATGAACGGCAGATGATTTTTTCCTATTATTTTCAAGGGCCCTTATCCATATCTGAATTATGTACGACAAATGCTTATTTTAAACACCAAGTATTAGCATATTATACATGAATACATTTTAGTGGTTATTCAACATGCTAACCCCTCTGCTACTAACTGACTTCTGTGTCTCTTATGCAAAGCACTACAATAAAAAATAAAGTGTCCACTGTATATTTTTAGGGGCATGCGTGATCATTATGTGTTAGCATGGACTATTTCAATGTGGAAGGTACAAAGGCTGTTTAATCAAAATAATTCAAAAAGTCTCAGATCAGATCGGACTAGAAAACATCATTGGAATGTCACAAATAAATTAAGTTTAAATCATAAATGGTGAGCTTTTGCATTTCAAATCATTGTGCTTGTAACTGTCTCCCTGTATCCCTTTAAAAAGTAAGAAACTTGTTTATATTAAATGTTCAATGCGCCGATGAAGTCTCTAATGTGCTGCTTATCTTTCGATTTTTGTAGCACATGTGCTCCCTAGGAAAGAGTAAGCGCCAAGCCCTGTCACGCAGTGTCATGTTGCTTCTCAGCCCTGCTGTCTGCTGTGTGTGTGTGTGAATGTTTGTAAGTATGAATGTGTGCGTGCTTGTGTGTAGGAGCTTGTGTGTAAGTAGAGATGGGAATTACTTGAAAGGGATCTTATGGCCCTGTTCCGTTAGCTCCTATGGCTGGAGGCCAGCACCATCAAGATGAACGTCTGTTCCTGATTGACTGAGTGATGCCGTTAGACCATTCCACCATTCCACCATTTTTAAGCATTAAGATTAAGATTATTTGTTGACCCCGTTTTAAATGTTATCTTTCATTTGCAAGTATTGCTCTTTGCTTTATTGACAAATGCATCCAAATGTCGCTCCATTTTGGCATTAGGCACTTAGTACAAAACAACAACCTCTTGTGACTGAATGGTTCTCACTTTCCAAACAAAGGGGAGAGGATTAAGGCAGGCAGGGACATTTTGGGCGCAACAAATACAGCTCAAGGTCGACTCGGTTCCCTTTGTTTGTACCAAATCGCCATTGAAATAAATCTGATCATTTGAATGTAACATCGCTAGTGATGAGTCCCAAACTCAAACACTTACACGGAGTGCAGAGCAAGGACCTGGTCTCTTTAAGTACCAATTAAAGGCTCCGTGCCCTTAAAATACAGAACCAGTTTAGAGTGAACATCCAGAGGGAATCAGTCACTTGCACCAGAACAACCAAATAATGTGATAATGAATACACACAACTGAAACCTGTCAGTTTAATGCTGAAACAATAAGGAGTGGGCAATATATCCAATATACTCAATGTATCGTGGCTTTCACCACATGCGATGTATAAGATTACTATATCGGTTCTCTCTTCTCATGCACCTCTCACAGCAGACTGCTCACTCCAAAATAGAAAGATATATATCTTGTATCTAGATATAGCCTAAAATTATAGCGATATTTGTTACAGGCCATATCGCCCAGTCCTATTTAGAATGCTCTGGTTCTTCTACATGTACCAAACAACTAGACGCCAGAGGGAGCAAGCAGCCAGCAATTCACTGAATTGTTTAAATGTTCAATATAAAATCATTTAACCTGTAACCTTTACAAAAGGATGTCTGTCTGCTTCAAGTATTAAAAAAAATTGTGAGGAGAAATAAAAAAAACACTGACACCTTGAGTCATTGAAAGTCTTTACAGATAGGCTCAGAACAGGATGGAGAAAGGGTCAAGCACAATGTCAGTGTGTTTTATTATGAAGTGGGAGAATATCGTGACATCAAATCCCGCAGGTAGTCGCAGGTAAAATGAAAAGGAAGAACTTGACCAAAAATAGCTGAGGATAAGATAAAAGATTTATCACAGAGCCAAGAAACAAGTACCCAGGAATGAAAAATAAACATAACCTTTAAAACTGAAGCACAAGAAAATGTATCTATCTTAAACTATTAATTACTTCTTGCCCCGGCCTAAAACTGAGCTGTGTTTAATTAGATTTTTGGAAGGACAGAGCCAATGAAATCAGGAAAGTGCCCTTGGGGTCCTTACGACAGGTTTGAGTGGGAAAAATTGGTCAAGACTTGGGTGAGCCTCAGCTGTTTTATATGTGGACACCAGTGCATGCTCATTCCCCTTCTTTTCCTGGATTATGGCCATGTATGAAGAGTGTAGTCCATACAAAGGAGCTTGTTGGATGCTGTTTAAGATGGCAGGCTGATATGAGAGCTCAAGAGAACTGAGAAGGAAAACAACTAAGGTTCTTTATCACACTGCTGAGTTAGCTTTGGTTGTAGTCCTCAGCTCACATTTGAAGAACTAAAGGTCATGGAGAAAGCAGATGTAAAATATAGCTGACACAGCCTTACATTTTTTTTTAACACTGGAGGGGTCGAGCTCAAATGGCATGGTCAAAAACTCTGGATACTTCCTAAATTATTATTATTAATAATCCCTTGATAAACCTAAGAAATTATTATTATTTATATGTCATATTTACCATAGAATAAAAACTCGCCTGTGACAAGAAAAGCAACAATAAAATCAGGGTGAAAAAAGTTATTATTTGTTGGTGCTGTAAATTAAATTGATTCGAGATTACGAAACACTCAATTATGTTTTTAACAGCCAATTCGTTTTTATTCAGAGTGACAGTATGATTATTGAGGTGGGGTTTTACTGGCCAGTATTTATTATTAGGGTGGTTACAACTCCTGCACCTCCCCATAAATGATGGCCTAGCTGGAGCTGTCTGGCTGACTTATAGCTATTGGAAGATGTTGCTAGCTTTCTGACTGTCTGACAACTGAGGATGGAGAAGTTGGCTGCCTGAGTCATTTTCATAGGAGTGGTATTTGTGGCTGTTTACGGGGCAGGTTGGCAATATGCCCTCATATAAGGTGACTTTTCCCTGTACTCTATGAATAGGTCAAGAATGCCTGAGGCAGGGATTGTAGTAGCACGGCTAGCAGTTCCCGAAATTCATTTTTTCTTTTTTCATAAGTCAATAACTGGTATTGGGCCAGTAGTTGTAAAGACAATGTACTATTGCAATAAACAGGGCACTGACTCTGAACACAACACTATGATCCATGTTCCAAACCTCATGTATGAAAACAAGCTCTCAAATCATATAGAGGTGTCTCTTATAATTGTATTAGCTCAGTCTTATAGGCTAGGATGAGGAGATCACAGCTGCATTGAGCTCGCAGCAGAACCATCTCTGCATTCAAAAAGGAGCCAGCTAAGCTAGTTCACTGAATTTCATCAAGACATGCTATGTTGGATAGGTCCAACTGAAAGGAGACACCTGGGTAAGATACAAAACATGTACGGGTGATTAACTATCCTCTGTTGCTGGCCTGGAAACACATCAGAGGGACCCACAGGAGTTAGAGGTAGCGACTGAGAAGGAAAACAACTAAGGTTCTTTATCACACTGCTGAGTTAGCTTTTGTTGTAGTCCTCAGCTCACATTTGAAGAACTAAAGGTCATGGAGAAAGCAGATGTAAAATAAAGCTGACACAGCCTTACATATGAACATAATGATGAACTACAGCTACACCATTAAATGACAGTTTTATTTATTTTGCAAGAAAAATAGCAACATTCATATTCGTAAAGGAATAGTCTATATATAAATATAGAAGTCGTCATATTTTAGCAGATTTTTATCCTTGATGGTACCATATTCTTTGTCCAAGACAAGTAATAGAAAACTAGTTTGTCAGTCAGCAGAGTGAACATACGTATCTCCCCTAAAGCCCAACGGTCCCCTTCAATTCAATCAAATCACACACACCCATATGCATAATGCTGTTCATCGAGATCCATGAATATTCCTTAGAGCAGGCTTCTCACTCCAAGGATGTTACATTTAGTCTTTGTCTTTAAAGTATGCCGATCTCTGAAACGGAAACTGCTCGTCAATTAAAACTACTGAACTAAATAGATTAGCTAGTGTTGTGGTAAATTACAATGAATTTTTTTTTTTTCAATGTTCTGATATTTTACAGACGAAACAAGTAGTTGTTTGTTAGAGAAATTTGTAGCAAGGAAAATCCTTAATTAAAGTCATAATTTGATGCAGCCCTGTAGTCATGTCTGACTGTGGTAATGAATATGACGTAAAAGAAAAGCTAATTAAAATTTGTTTTCATAAAACAAAGCTGATTCAAGATTCTTTGAAATTCTTCCAGGATATTGTTTACATATGTTGAGCAAAGCAAGGTTTCTATTTTCTGAAATGCAACATGTTGACATCTTAGTAATACTGTTTGATGGGCTATGACAATTTCATAAAACACAACTCAACATGTCTGGCAATGAATGAAAGTTAAATAGCTTAGGACCACTGCAAACATATGGTAAGCCCTTGCACCACCATATCTAGCTGACCTCCTACGCTCCACTCAGAAGGTTGGTAAATGGTTGACTTACTTACATCTGCAAGGTACAAAACGATTTGAAACATTGGGTTTAGTTATGAGCGATGTTCAACCCATAAATGTAGATTTTTGTATAAATGTCTTCAATATAATATTCCAACCTGCATTGAAGTAATTCACTGAAAAACAGTCAGACCATTTAGTTTACAGCTCAACAAACCCATTTAATCTCGCAGAATCTCTTTAAACTTTTAAATCCAACCATTAACATGTCCACACAACCCTGGAGAAATATGTTAATTTTACCGCAGCTTTCAATAATTTAGCATTGTATTTCATTTGTGTCCCGCTGAAAATCCTAGCTGTAATTAGCTTGTTCAAAAGCTACTCAAGGAAAACATGTTTCAACCCAACAAACATATGTGCATCACACACATGTACAGTATCCCCTTGTCCACAGTCAGTAATTCATGTACGAATCACCACAGCAAACAGTCTAATTCTGTCCCACCCACTCTCTGAAATCCTTCAGATGTCAAGTGGATTAATCAATGATGCTTGACTCAACCTGTCACTTTAACATGGCTATGCATGAACGTACTCCACATCTCCCTGAGTCCTCTACGTCCCTCTCTTTTTGGATTCAAAAGAATAATTTCAAAGAGGGGCATGATCCTTACAAATATACTAAAGCAGAAAGTAGAGACACACGGTGCAAGCTCAAAGTAGAGGAGATATGCTTTTGTCGGTGACAATACTATACATGATGTATGTGGTGCATGTGGGGTTAGTTTCATGACAGCGCAATGATCCAGAAATGTAGACAATTACCCATGAAGAGACGAAGCAGAGCAAGTGCATAGGTCGAGGATCTGTAGCTGTTAAGCCTGGAAGTTGGTGGTCTGAGCTGAATTCAGAAGGATACTCAAACACTTGCCAGCTGAGGAGACATTTCTAATATGTTGGTCACATACAAAGTATCGAGCACTTACAGCTAATTAGAAGGGAAATGAGGAAACGCAGTGTTTACACAGCTGGACTTTCATCCTTCTTGGCCTCCGCCATCAGAATGGTCCTCTTCTTTTTGGCAATTAATTAAAGATTTACTTTGGGATACATACATTACTGCCTAAATAAATTGATTACCTGTCCGGCCTAGTGACGCGTCATTAAATGCTCGTCCGAGTCTGCCAGCACCACATCAGGCAGCTGAGGCCTTGTATCGGCTGCTCTCTCTCCGCTACAAAAGACGGCATTGATTTCCATCAGAGGAACCCTCATGTCCACTAAGCACTCCGACTTTCATTAAGACCTTCACAGAATTGCAGAAACGTCCCTCGCCAACCCCCTCCCAATAGAAAGCAAGCATATACACACACACACACACACACACACACACACACACACACACACACTTTTCACCTGATCTACCAAAAGAACCAGAGGTGAAACCAATTTAACAATCATACAGTTGTGATTGTGGTGACACTAAATAATTCATAAAGGTCTCATCTACATTGATAGAGGTGTCAAAATTCCCCTAGTTTCATGTTAATGACTAGCGACCAACGTTAGACAGGGTTAAACACAGTAGTCAGATTTAGAGGGTTCATGCTAATGTGCCACCCACAACACTTGTTGTAGCTTTAAGTGGGGATTGTTTATAAGAGGCTTTCCACGTTTCTCATAAGATGTTGCTACATTTTGTTTTGTGGCATAAATCTTGTCCTGAAAACAAGCAGGGATTTTGCTTCAACTGTAGGATGCAGCTTATAAAGTCAGAGTGCAGCCCCACCAAAAAACAAGAAAAAGCTGAATAAAGGACACTAATAATGCACGAGTCTCATCAAACCCACTTCAGGCTCTTGTAGAGTTGCCATGGAATAAAACATTTTGAAAAAAAACAACAACGGGATGTTACCATCTATCTTCTAATACCACAAATGTTCGTTTGTCTTTTTGTTTTTCAATCTATATGTGGAACGCATATTGTATCTCGTGAACAATCCTGTAATCGGCTTCACACTTAGCATATCCATTGTAAATTGCCAGAGAAAGTGCAGTACCTGGTTTTTAAGTGATTTGGACAAAAGTGTTAATATTAATTGAAATTTAATAAGCAGCCAAGCAGAGCTCTCTAGCAGTCAGGGGGGGAGGAAGTTGTTTTCAGTCTGTGGAGCGAGTTGAAGATGTCTTCCTCTACATCCTCGGATCAAATAAAGCAGTGGTTGGAAACTAGGTCAAACAGCAGTTCAAAAATCTCTGCCAGATAAATTTGATTATTTTGATTTTTATTCCAACATATCAGACGGAAACAGACTGCTGAGCTCCATCGCGACAAAACACTCATAGAATCACTTTCTCTTGAGCAATTTCTCATCAAATAACAAGCCCATTTGTTTTCTTGTTGTAATGCTTTATATTGATCTAAAATACAGAGCTTTTCCTTTGAAAAGTTGTGAGCTTGTGTCTGAAGATTGTGTTGATTGCCTGACAGAACGCTGAAATAGCCGACATGCAATGTATGAAAAAAATAATAACATCAGTTAAGTAAATCATTCAAACTTCTATGTAAACCAAACACATGAACAATAATTAAGTATATTCAGTTTCATTTTCTGAAAAACATCAAATTTGTATTGCGTTTTGCATTTATAAAGACTGTCTATAAAAGGCTATGCACACAATGTCTAGCACACACACAATAAAAAGTGTGTTTACAACCGAAACTTATCTAGTAATAATAGTCAGCCATAAAATTATATAAAATATATTCAGGAATACATTTTAAAGCTAAAACATTGGATTGAGTCTAACAGAGTATAAGTACAGTAGTTTCACATATACTGTATATTGTATTTTTGCTTTTGATGTAGCCCTTATAAATGAAATTAATATTCAGAAAACCCTGCAATGAACTGAGAGTCTCACGACATATGATGAAATACCAGCGATGCCAAACACCAGCCCCTGAAACACCACCACAAGAATGCCCTCTGACAGCACTTGAGAGGCTCCCGTAGGTAATGTACTTCCATTTGACATGTGTACCCGGGATTCAGAATGAGATCAAGCACTGTTTTGTCTCTCAAGGCGAAAACCAAATGATTTTATCAAAGAGATGGATCATAAGGCTGCAGTCGGAACCCATTATCCAGGAGAAGAAAGGGCTGCATTGTGACAATGAAGATGTCAACTGGGCCTCACTGATGCTCATTAGAGAAAAATGACTTTACTGTTGTACACTGATGCCACTTTTTTTCTTTGAAGATCGTCTACACAGTTGAGCTCTGAAACGCACAGCAACACCTGTTAACATAGGAGACAGCCCGGTATTCACAAATAATGTATTATAATGAATCATTCACTGGGGTATCTCATTTGCAAGGCCCTGCAAAATAGTTTGTGGCACAGGGGGTCTGATTTATTGATGGAAGCTAATATGATCAATTATGTAACCTACCTCTATGCATATGTCTGTTGGGCATGGCCCAGTATGAACTTATGCATTTACTATTGCAGAAAAACAAAGATTTTGCAGAAAAACTGTTCTCCTCGTATGAATCTAGGTTCTAGCAGCACCAACGAGTCAGGGATTATACTCTTTCCCATCCATCACATAATGATAGTGGCTTCTGCATGAACCTTCATCTGTGGTATGTTAATGTGGGACTATGGCTAGGACAAAGCCTTCGAGCAGAGGTTTCCACTGAGAGACAGATGTGAGCCAAAGACACCAGGAGAAATCGAAGAGACAGGTGATTGCCGGAGCTCTGAAAACAACAGAAAGCAGTTGCGTTCATCCCACTAGCTTGGCTGCTTGCAAACAGTCAACAGCAGCAGCGGCAGCAGCAGCAGAGGCTGTGACACAGCTCATGGAGTCAATTAAGGTACTAAGCTCTTCTCAGAGTGATGGATCAAAGTGAGACAGATCTGAACACAGAGGCATGAAACACATTTTAATTTATTATCTATGATGATCTCCAAGTACTGTTACAAATTAACTTCTACAAATCTAGTACTTTTTCCTCCAGAGCTTGCCCAGAGAATCACATTATTTTGTTTTCTACAGAGTCAAAGTATCCCAGCGGTAGTTATGTACGTCCATGGTTACACTGCAAACAAGGACTGCAAAGATTCAATTAATGCAGAATGTATGTATTCAAATACCATGAGAAATATATTGAACTTGAAGGAAACTCGGAGCGCATACTTACACCATGGCTAGAGACCTATCTTGCCATGTCTAAGTCTTGCCCTTCTGTCAAGGTCTAGTCCAAGTAGTAGTTTTTGAGGAATCCAACTAAGCAACAAACGGCAATAAAAACATGACCTCCTTAGCGGAGGTAACAAATTACTACAGCCATGGAACTCACTCCTTTTTCAGAATTATGATTACAGGAGTGCTAATACAGCATACAACATATATTAATGGACATATAGACAACTTCAAAGATAGAATAGTTTTTTTTCACTGTTTCGTCGTCATTAGCGTTTTCTAGCTATGACCCAGCCATAAGGTGCATTTAAAATAATTTCCAACTTGATTTTTGTCTGTGAAAACAGAATGTAAAATTTTTGGCGCGTCTGAAACAGTATATGAATTACAAATATTTACGGGAAGTTATGGACTAAGTACAAAACAAAAATGCAAGTGCTCCTCCTATAGAGAAAGTTAAGTACTGAAAAATGGGAATGGGATCTGTAACAAGGCCTGCTGTTGTTTCATGGACGTGCTTCTGGTTTTAAAAGTCTTGCATGGACCAGAAAACTAAACTTCCAAATCATGCCACAGAGCTGTCCTCACAACAGACACAACACCAGTAACCTCTTCTACCACCTACGCAATAGTCACAGAAAAAAGGCAAAGTGACTTTATGGAAGAAAGCCACAAAAGATTAAAGTGCTCAAAACAAACCTCAGGCTGAAGCATTGTGAGAGGACCAACATGTGGCCAAGAATCGTGAGGATGGGATCAGATCATGGTTGCCGTTAAACACTGAGAGGTTTGTTTCCATAGATCATGAAAGTACCCAGGCAAGATCTTAATTTACTTTTCAAGCGTCATTGTAGAACTGTGCGCATTGTGCTCTTTCTCCAGCTCACTTGCATTTGGAATAAAATCAGAAATCTTGCATAGTAGGCGTTTTGTTCTTCGCTTTGACACCAAATCGTCCGCCTGTACAGTTTAATCTACTCTCGTCACATAGTCGGACTTAGCTACTGGCTCTGCATGGAGCAGCCATTTTCTGTTTACGATTGTATCACCAAATAGAGTATCGAACATGGACGCCACAGCCGATACAAGAAAATAAGATAAATGGGTTTTATGTCTAGAGAAAAGAGAAGGTGAGACCAGTGGGAACTACATGTTACCTGTGTATCTTACCATTGTAACAGACTACCACGATGACCCAAAGGAAAACATGGTGTGTGTGAGAGTGAGAGGAAAGTATGATGAGCTGGCTGGTTTGATATTTCATCCACAAATTAAACATTCATGAGAGAGCAAGTTTCAAAACCTCCTCTATGCATAAGGGCTGAGAATAGAGCAGATAATACTGTAGTTTTCTTGCACCGACTGACTTAAAATCAGTTTTAGGGGCACAGGAACCCAAACACTTTTGAGAGTGAAAAATCGACATTAAGTTAAAATCAAACAGGCAGGCAATAGAATAATTTATTTTGATCTTATGTTTATCACGCCGATGTGTAAGTAAATATAACAGGACTGCAGAAAAATAATTCTACTGCTCTGCTCTTGGCTCTAACAAAGCTACTGCCAGTGTAGGGCTCCTCATCACTCTTTTTACAAACCTCCTAGCAAACAGATTCAAGGATGAATTATGTGCCAAACACACACACACCCACATACATAATGACTGACAAAGGCATATACTGTTGGATATGCCTTGTTTCATCTTCAACAAAAGACGTGGAGATAAATCCCTTTGTTTCTCTTTAAAGGAACTGTCACCTTAAATTACATGATGAAAGCAGTATTAACAGGTCAGCTGATTATCTGGTAGCTCCAACATATCTAATGCAATATAATGAAATCAGGGATAAACAAAATGTAATTATGTTTGGGAGGGAATACCTCTAAAGAAAAATCTTAGCAATGATAATTCCAGGCCTCAAACACATAATATGGTCTGATACAGGGCTTTAGTCTTGATGATGGCTCAACGCGCTTGACAATACAGTTTTCTTGCCACTCACCTATTCAAATACACATTCATACGGAATGGGGAGACTGGCGCCCACTGTCTGTTTAGACGAGAGACTCGCTCTCTCTGTAGTTAAAACACGTGTCCTGTCTTTCCTGCAGTTGTCAGATGTTTCACTGTTCCAATGTAAGTTGATAACGGTTGTTAGTTGAAAGTGTTTGTCACTGTAATAACGTTGGCTGGCTGCTGATGACGAAGAGAGCTGTGTCCCAATTCCTAGGGACTGACGTCATGTCAGTGTGAACACACACATTGAATGGAGAGAGAGCTCTTTTCATTAAACAGCCGCACGACCTGTGTGTACTCCTACTGCGATGACATGATTTTCAAAATGACAGACATCTGAAATCCTGCTTGCTCATAAATATGTAACCACAAAAACAAGCATAACTAAAGTGGATATAATAAGGACAAGGCCTGTTTTTTAAAACACTAATAAGGTCTTGAGGACCTTTGGATATTGACTTTTGCAGTACGCTTTATATTAAATGTCTCCAATACTTTCAGAATGTGAATAATCAGTTTAACACACAAGTTTCACAATCTGTTTCTTTTGATAGGGGGGTTTCAGAGATGGGTAAAAGGTAATTTTTTAAATTTTACTTTGATTTCCGGCCTCCTCCTGCTTCCTGCTCTGTAACCTGGCAACAACATCACAGACAGATATTCTGTCACACCCAAGCAAGCTGTGGTTAAAATAGCATCTAATGCTTCTCGGTTGTATGTATGGGGGTCACATTAGCATTTCTGCTTATTGAGGAATTACAGGTCGGTTCCATATTGTGCCGCCCTGTTGGCATAATCTTGGATCTAATGACCTACAGCGTTTAATGATGAAAAGAACCATGGATGCTTATTCCAAACCAGCTTGTCATGCAAGTGATCTTAGTTACAGTTCATGTGTCAGACACCTGATTTCTGCCAATTCAGTGATTACACATAAAAAAAATCAATAATATATATAAAGAAAGAGGTAAGTCTACTTCTCCTCTTTCCTCTGGACACAGTGAATCATTTCAGATGATCAACCATCTCATCAAACTTTCTCCTTCATATCACTAAAGGAACCCACTAGCTAGAGTGGCAGCTACATGTGTCTTACATGACAGCGTGTGTCAGAGGGATCAGAGCCATCTTTCAGGGATTCAAATGAGTTGATCCTTTCTTGGTGTTAGTTTCACGCTGACAGAGGTATATGCAGGAGGAAACATAATCTGGTATGTATATATATGATTTTAATGCGGATGTACATGTGTGCAAGGTTATGTACTACCACCCCAGAGATATTTCCCTGATAAAAAATATCACTAGTACTATGACTAGTATTACGTATAGTCACTGCAGTGGATTGCATTTGTTTCCCTCATAAAAGTTCACTCTCTATCAGTCATGTTTGGACCGATAAGCTCATTCTACAAACATCCTGAACAATTATGAATCAGTAAAGGACACTGGAAAACATGACCAACATATTTCTACAATGAACCAAACCAAATCAACACAAAAGCAAAAACCATCAGTCTGCTATGTTGACAAGTTGAATCTCTTACGACGGGTTAATGCACAAACAAACACATACAGTCAACACTGCTACCTTTGAAAGGCAATATCTCCCACAAAGTTCTTTCTATACTGATGTAAAACTGAGGTCTGGCACCTTAATGTAGTAAATGGTCTGCGCTTGTCTGGTCTTGACTATAATGCTTTAAAGTAGTTTTGCCATTCAGTAAACCATTCACACACATATTATACAGGACATCTTTGTGTGTGTGTCCCCCTACATAACTCATACACTGCCAGCACAGCCGTCAGGATCAATTTGGGGTTCAGTATCTTGCCCAAGGACACTTTTTTGGGTGACTGAGATTGACCTACCGATCCTGTGGTTAGTGGATGACACGTTCTATCTCCTTAGCCACAGCCACCAATATTCACACTAATGCTTGTGTGTATTATTTTATTTCATGTTGAAAAGTCCTAAATCTCTGAGTCTACAGAAACATTTTTAACTGTCCAAATATTTCTGTCATTTTAATGCATATTGGTAAATATACAGTATACCACACAACTGCTAAGATACTAACAGTACAAACCTATTCAAAGCACTTTCTCTCAAACTAATGAAGTAGGATTTCATCTCTACCCTTGGAAAAGTTTAAACATTTAAATGTGCTGACCTTGGTAATGATCATTAAGCACATTATTATACCTATTTCATATAATACGTGATACAAATACTTCTTCATGCATAGAGGAAATCTATTTTGACAAAATGTGTAAAACGTTGATAGGGGACTACAAATGAGCTATTTTGGCCATGTCTTAAAGAGGTAATGTGCAAACCTTAGCTCCCTCTCTGAGACACCTACACGTTTCCTTTCGCAGGTCTTTCCATTAATTCAGAACACAGACTTACATTCTCGCAGAAGTTCTGTGTATGTGTCCTTAAAACTGCATTGCGACGCAGCGGGAAAATCTCTAACATGCTATGACAATTTTTATGTCTTTGCTGCAAGTCACAGATCAAACAAGAAAACATCATTCAACAGGAGACTCAAACATTACCTGAGCTGACTGGCCTGACACTGACAGTTTCTCTGAACGTCAGCACAAATCTAAAGCTGCCACACAATATCCACAGACATGCACTGTCCCTTCCTCTACCCATTGAATCATTGCAACATATTGGATGTGTCACATGCATTCAGCACAAGGCCCCACTAACAAACACAATTCATCAAGAAGGAGCTGCGGCTGTATCAAAGTGGACGTTGTTTACCACAATGCCTGCCCCTATAATCACTAAAGTTAATGTAATGCTGGCAGACTTTTCAAATCTAAAATGGTTCTCTATAAATCTTGTCCATCTCTGGACCTGACTTTTCTCCTTCTTTTCTTGTTTTCACCATGTTCGCTTGTTTGTCCTCTCTCTTTCCCACCCACCCACACACACAATCTCTTTTTGTGCCAGTCAATGCTTCCAGCTGCCTTTTCTGACCCTCCCCATGAAATCTGACTCTTACCTGCTCCTTTTTCTGTTTGAATCCCCTCCACCCCAGCAGGACATGTACCTCCACTGCATCATCTCTGTTGCCTCTCAACAGTTTGTCCCTTGACATCTCTACAGTGGAGCTATGTCTAAGCAGGTGTCCTACACGTTCCTCTGGCTACTTTGAAGGCTCACCTGTATTTCTAAGGGAAACATGAAGACATCTGGACTTGCTTGAGTTTTTCAGTATAATTCAATGTCATGGATTCTGTCATCTTCAAGGTGCACTGCACAGTCGAAGAAGTCCTGACTATTTTACCCTCACATCCGCCCCTGTGAACTTCATGTTACCGTCTGTCACTGTACTGACATGGTTTGTGACTGGTTCCTTTGTTTGATTCTGACCCAGGTATCATTCACGTACCTAAATTGAACTGGGGGCTGGAATTTCTACTTCTTAGCCATTGACCTCTAGTGGAGATCCTGGTGATGCCCATGGCACAGCCGTTCTTCTCTCCGTCGAAAAAAACTTAATTATAATGGAATTGGTGGTAGTCAGGTAGAGGTCGAACTGCTCAACCTCTGTTTGACTACCACCTGAACCACAAACACAGATCAATACATACTCTTTAATTCTCACCACCCACTGGTGCACAAGCTAGGGGTTATCAGAACCTCACACAACCCGTCTCCGAACGCGTCCACAAGGACAGAGAGGAAGGAGAAAGAACAAGATCACATCAGGGAACTGCATCAAATGTTGTTTACTTGTAACTGGGCCTTTGTCACTATACAGAATGAAGAACATTGTCATTCCTTACACTGTTGGAGCATCATGCACTCAGGAGAATCTTTGCTATACACCACATCCCTGTGCACTTCAGGTCCACTAACAGCCCGAGGCTTAAACTTGTCCGACATGAGGACAAAGCACCACGACACGCATAGCTATGTAGTATACTTCGTTCAAATCACTGAGGAATGCACAGACCTGTCCATTGGGGGAACAAAGCACCTGCTTCAAAAGCATATGGCACAACACAGAAGAGCTGATTCATCAGGAAAGGATTCAGCAGTCCATCTACATCTAAAGTTCAAGACACACACACTTTACCACAATGTCAACATGCATTTATAATGTACACGTGTATATTTAGACTGGGTAAAAACAGCATCCTATGGTCTTTGCAAACAGACATGCAGAGCATTTGCATATAGAGCAGGGACTGGAGATGTGGTCACAAGAGGTCTCAGGAGACACATTCAGGTGACATTTACAAAGCAGGTGAGAACAGATGAACTTAGAACTGTCCACTTGTTATCTTATCTCCCCTGACAGATGTTATTACCAGAGCTGTACTTTGCCCATGCCTCATGTGATACAAATGACTCAAATGATGTTCAGGTGGGTGAATGACTCACATGAGACCCCACCGACTCGTAAGGTGTTTACAACCGCACTAGAGGTTAAATGCCTTGGACTCGGCCTTTTAAATGACATGTTAGATGTCTTCAAGAGCTTCGAGTGAATAAATTTGCCAATTTAAAAAGTATAGAAATAATGTGTTGTTTTTATTTTCTGATTTTAAAACATTACTGTAGCCACCAGATGCACTCTTGATGCAATATTTGGATGCTGAATTGCACAAAGCAGGAATATTGAGCTGTAATACTGTAACAAAGTTACAATATCAATAATGTAATGACTATTAGAATACAGCCCCACACATCAATCTGTCCTACTTCTCAATAAATATAAATTGAAACGAGACATTTAATCATTCACAGATGATTATTCACCATGCTGTCAGTTCTAAGAAAGAAAATGACTTTTCAAATGGTGAGATGTAAATACATGTGTGATGGTGTTTAGGTAATAGTGGGGTTGTTAAAACAGAGGAGTTACTCTTGGCTCAATACAACTGGTTTAAGCAGGTTTCCTTTTTCTGACTACAGCTCAGATGGATATGTATTCATGAGCTGTGCAGCAATTTAATTCCTTTCTGCCACAGTCTCAGCTTGTTGCTGAAAGGAAGCAGTGAGTCATATTTCATTCACATCACTTTTTCCCATTTAACAAAACAAAAAAAATCTCTCACAGTTATATGTTTACCAGATAATGAGGCTATTGTAACATAACGTGATGATTAATGTTTTTTTTTTTCAGTGCTTTCATCATTTAGCAGGTATGCTGACCTGCAGACCACTCGCAACAGAAAAAATATAGAGAGTAAAAAAGTTCCCTCCACAATGTGGCGACCCTCCTGCTGCACCTGGTTTAGCTTGCAGGGTGCTTCCACTCTCTATTAAATATTCATGCAAACATAAATTTCCCATGGAAACACGAAGGTTGAATTTGCTCCCAGTCCGAGTCTGTCATTAGGACTAGTTTGTGCTACATTCTGGCTGATCTGAGTGCGGGTATGTCTGTGATGTGTGCCAGGGGAACTGCAGTTTTGGGATTTGGGTGGAAGGAAGGAAGGGAAAAAGAGGGAGAGAAATAGAGAGGGTCTGCAAGAGCAAGGTTTTTATTACAATTTTTGTGTAGCACCTAAGCCAAATTAATTGGGAAAACTAAACTGCTTCTGCTCTGGAGAGAGAACAAATAGTACTTACCCTAATAAAGGAGGATTTTTTGATGAAATGTTTTTATTCAATACAAAAGTTATTATTGTAGACAGCAGTGGTGTAACCTGTCTTTCTTTTTAAATGAAATAAATATGGATGTAGCCATAAGTTAGAGGGAGAGGTATCCCTAGAAAAAGACCATAAAGACTGACAAAATATCGGTTAACAATGGACTGGTTTAGACCTGACGTTAATGAGTGTCCTGGGTGAACCAATCACAAGTCACAGGTTTATATCTGGCATTCGAATGTCTGCAAATGTGTCTTTTCATCAGATCTCACCTACCCTCTCTATATGCAAATAAACCCATAAGATATTTAAAAGCAGTGTGCCACAGTCATTGTTAAAATAGTGTAAATGTGGCCACAGATAAATTAATGTAGTGGAGATATTGGAGGCGGTCAGCTGAGTAGGCAGTCTTTCATATGTGGTCAAGGACACATTTGCATTTACACTGCTTAAAATGTAGGCCATATGCATCTCAGACCAGTGATGGGGCTGAATAAGCACTTAAGAATTGTGAGCGGATCACCTGAGACGAATGGCAATGCCAGGTTGAACTGGGCAATGCAGGAGATGAGATTTGAATCCCTCTCATGTGACTAGAAGGGCACTCAGACAGTGCAGACCCCCATCCATCATGCCCCTTATCAAACCACATTTAAATTCACCAGATTCAGCTTTTTAATTGGATCCAAGTTCCATATACTCATGATCATCAGTCCACTAAACATGCCAGATTTTTTCCCATCAAGATCCATAAAATTACTTTCTGAGAAATTAACAAAAATGTTAGAGAGAGTAATTGCCACCTGATCCGGATCCAAACCAAAACTGGATTTGTTCTTCCCTAGTGCATATATAATCCCCAGACGACTATTAAAGTAATAATAATCTTAATTTCTTCTACTCGTTATTAAGCTAACTACTACTGATCACATAAAATATGATACATTGTTACATATTCAATGCTTCACCCTGACAAACTGGCTTGAGCACTACTAAGGCCACATTCGGCCATTATAGGTACTATAAGATAATAGACATAATTGCTTGAAATAATTAAATGAATTATGGTTCCCCAACCTCTATCTCCTTCGCTGGCCTGAAGCATGAAAGTAACACTGCCATGACAATTTTAGACAAGACAGCAATCAGTGTTCCTGATTTATTCTTTTTCATCCATATCCATTAATTATTACCCAGGATAACAGTAAAACTGTCCAAAAGAACACTGATCTGATCAAAGATTAAAGTCAACCTATATTGGTGAGTTAATAATACACATTTAAGATAATACACATCTACAATGGGCACCATTACGCCCCTATGTGCTTCATAATGAATTGTAATTATGTCAGTGCATTGAGCTGACATACTGAGTTAAAACAAAAAACACAAATTATCCCCCATCACTGTATTTTGTGTCGGCCCTGAAGCACGAAAGTAACACGTCCATGACAAGTTAGGAAAGACTGAGCAGAGAAGAAGAAGAAGAAGAAAGAGAAGAAGAGACGGGGGGGAGGGCACTTCTGAATCACTTGTTGATGTTTCTATGGAATTATATATACCTCATTCCTTATATTTAATACTAAATCTGCTAAAACCATGAATTCTATGGATGCAGGAAACATCTGGAGCTAGCCCTTTAGCCAACCCTAATATTAGCTTAAAAACATGTGCACCACATCACTGGACCCTTTCTAACCTTATACCTTATACACTGCTTTAAGATATTATCCAATAACTTAAACAAATACCGGACTGCACGAGCATGAGTTGTCAGGTTTACTGCAGCAGCTAGCCCGGTGGATGGACGCTCCTTGCTAGCGCTCATGTCTGCCTCCCTCACAGAAGACATCCTCCGGTTAAAAACAGTCCACAGTTGCAGAGTTTAAAAACTTCCAAGTGAAGATTTCAACTTCTTGTCTTCTTTTCATCGAGATAGTATTACTTATAAATGGTTTGAATGTGGAATAGTTGACAAACAAACTGAGTGACATTAGCGGTTAGCTTAACGTTGCTGTCCTCTCTGACACACCTGCATGATGGGTCTGTTCAGGTCACATGTTTAGGCAGCGTCGCTCTGGTTACCTGAGTCGTGAACAAAGTTGACGTGGTTGAAGATCCTCAGACTTTATACTTATTTTATGATTTTATTTAATTTGTAGATAATTGACATTGACCCTGTACAAAAAAGCTTAAGTGAGCACACACTATTGTATTTGAAGAATTATTTTCTGTTACCCAGGATTAAAGTTACCGACTAAAGTTAAAGATTGATCCAACTAGTCAGTTTTTGTAATTTGACTGATGTTTAATTTGACAGATTTTTGGACTGTAAAATTGCATTGTATCGTTTGGTCATGAATGATTTGCTTCATACTGTATTCTGTTTGATATGCGCAAACAAAGAAAGTGTTTTAAAAGAAGAATGTGTCAGTCAATTAACCTTTGCAAAGGTAGAATCATCATCATTTACATCTTATTCACTTCATGTACTGTGACACAATTATCTGTTTTTATTCATATATGTATTTCCAGGTTTTATAATGTAGGTGTATTTTTTATTTCTCTGTAAAAATGTCAGCTTCATTTTTAACCGGCTCATCTTTTGTAGTCATTACGGTAGTGGTTTAGTGGATGAGGAAACGCATTGACCAATGGCATTCGAATTAAGCTATCCCACGTGATACTACTAAGCCAATCAAGTCGTTGCATTCAAGGCGGTAAACATTGCGACTCTACGGTGCAGACAGGTGAGAGCGTTAGCGGCAAGTTACACAAGAGAATACGGTAGAAAGTAAAAGCAAAATAGCGATACAGGTAGAGAAGTCACAGGGAGAGATACGGAGGAGTGACACGGAGAAAAGGAGGGAAGCAGGAGTGACACGGAGAAAAGGAGAGAAGCAGGAGTGACACGGAGAAAAGGAGAGAAGCAGGAGTGACACGGAGAAAAGGAGAGTAGCAGGAGTGACAAGGAGAAAAGGAGAGAAGCAGGAGTGACACGGAGGAAAGGAGAGAAGCAGGAGTGACACGGAGAAAAGGAGAGAAGCAGGAGTGACACGGAGAAAAGGAGAGTAGCAGGAGTGACAAGGAGAAAAGGAGAGAAGCAGGAGTGACACGGAGACAAGGAGAGAAGCAGGAGTGACACGGAGGAAAGGAGAGTAGCAGGAGTGACAAGGAGACAAGGAGAGAAGCAGGAGTGACAAGGAGAAAAGGAGAGAAGCAGGAGTGACACGGAGGAAAGGAGAGAAGCAGGAGTGACACGGAGGAAAAGAGAGAAGCAGGAGTGACACGGAGGAAAGGAGAGAAGCAGGAGTGACACGGCGAGAAGGAGAGAAGCAGGAGTGACGGAGAAAAGGAGAGTAGCAGGAGTGACACGGAGAAAAGGAGAGAAGCAGGAGTGACAAGGAGAAAAGGAGAGAAGCAGGAGTGACACGGAGGAAAGGAGAGAAGCAGGAGTGACAAGGAGAAAAGGAGAGAAGCAGGAGTGACACGGAGGAAAGGAGAGAAGCAGGAGTGACACGGAGAAAAGGAGAGAAGCAGGAGTGACACGGAGAGAAGGAGAGTAGCAGGAGTGACACGGAGGAAAGGAGAGAAGCAGGAGTGACACGGAGAAAAGGAGAGAAGCAGGAGTGACACGGAGAAAAGGAGAGAAGCAGGAGTGACACAAGAAAAGTGGACAGCGAAAATAGAGCATTTAATCCGGAATACCCACTGAGATCTGAAGTGAGATCACAGAAAATAAGTGGTCAAATACCCATGTCAGCATCAACTGCCACAAAGAGAAGTGAACTATTAACAGAGGATGTGCTAACCCAGCTAGATGAAGCAATGCATAAGGCACCAGGTGTAGGCTTAGCTGTGGATGAGTCCAGTGATGTGTGTGACAATGCTCGGCTGTTAGTTTATGTCCGGTTTTTCAGCACAGACCAGGAAGTGTTCTGTGAAGACCTGTTAGGTGTCACTACCCTTCAGTCCAGTACAAGAGGAGAAGACATCTACCTGTCTGTTAAGGAGATGTTAACAAAGAGAAGAATAGAGCCAAAACAAGTGGTTTCAATAACCACAGATGGAGCCCCTGCTATGATAGGGAGAGAGAAAGGAGCTTTAGCAAGACTGAAAGAGGACAATCCTGAGGGTCTGATTACTAGACAATGTGATATTTCAGTTTTTCTTTTTTAATAAATTTGCTAAAATTTCTACATTTCAGTTTTTTTCTGTCAATATGGGGTGCTGAGTGTACATTAATGAGAAATAAAATGAACTTTTTTGATTTTAGCAAAGGGCTGCAATGAAACAAAGAGGGAAAATTTAAAGGGGTCTGAATACTTTCCGTACCCACTGTATATATGTCCAATAAAGGGACCAACATTTATACAGAGGGGCCCATTATATGTCCAACGACCATGCAAAACTCCTGATTCAGGTGCACTTTGAAGTCATTCCTTGTTTACCCCCCGCTCTATAGCAAATCCATACGTCCCTGAAAATATATTTTTAATTTTTTCATTGTTCAGTTACATTTTGTACTTAGAAAATAAAGTTCTTCAAATATTGCTATATTTTTTAATAGTACTATTAATAAGTGACTAGTTTATCGTCTGGTCAGGGGTGCATCAGATTTCTTCTGGGGCCAGTGCCCCCCTGGCCCCATCCCTGGATTTGTCCCTGTCAAAAATAGGAGAATTAGATGCAATCATATTTAAATGATGGTGTTTTTTTCCAAACCTGTGCCATGTTTCTTGTGGGAACTGAAGATTTTGGGGGTTATAATATAGTCATTGCATAGTAAAGTCTTTGATTCAGTCAAAAACCCTGTCAGATAAAGCCAAAGTACGATGATAAAGTAGAATGAGCCTGTGCCCCTCTGTTCATACACAGCAATTATTCCTGATGATAAACATGCACTTACATGTGCACAAAGGAACACCTCATGGTGCACCCAGGAAATGGCTAAATCAGGGCTTTCAGGCGACGCAAACAACAGCACTTTCCAGACACCACTGTGATGTTTAAATGGTTTCCTGCTACTTCTGTGATTCCTGTGGCTCCCTCCACCCACCTGCTGGTCAGACGCTATGTGCAGCGACTCATCAGAGGGGGAGTCTAGGCAGGGTGAAACACAATTACCTTGCTCCCATCTGTCTGCATGCGGGTACTCTCCCTCTCCATTTGCAGTCAGCCGCTCAGCTCAGCGAAAGACACAAACGCGCACAAACGCATCATTATCACCGATGCAGGAGACACAAACATTGCTCCCATCCCTCTTTTCTCTTCCCACCTTTGTCGCCCAGCAGATCCAGGGCCTCCCGTTGTCATTACCATCCCGCTGACCCCACTCAAGCGACACACACAACTCTCATGACTCTCTCAAAAATCCCATCATCATCATCATCATTGCACAAATCAGTGCACCGGGCTGTTTGAGGTGTGCAGGCTGTGATCCATGAATTACGAAAGGGCCAAACATGTTTCCATAACCCAGTTTAGAGCAGGACACTCAGCTGAAGAGGTGTGCCTGAGTAACATGGATGATCTGAGCAGTGACACACACATGACTTCCACTTACTTCCTCTTTGTATTCTTAAACATCTTGAACGATTCGTTGTCAATTTCCTGCAGTTGTTAGAAATAGTAAAGCTGAATGACGACCATGCTCTGTTACTACTTAGTCCAAAGAAAACTGCCTTGTATCAGATATAGTTTCCATGGTTATGCTTGCAGCAGTTATCAAACCATTAGGCAGGTAGAAAGTTCTTGCTTTTAGCCCGGAGTCCATGAAACAGTCGCACATTCAGAGCAATAACGCTTTACTCAATGGAAGCTTAATTGATTTAGGTGAGCTAACAGAATGTTTAAAGTCTTTGTAGTTTTATAGAGAACGCTGAGAAATTCAGACACCTTAAAAAAAAGATTTCGTCTTTGACACCACTTCATACCAGTGCATATGCAATACTGTAATCAAACTGTCTCCTCCTCCTTTATTTGCTGCTACCCATCCTCATTTCACAGGTCATTAAAAGATGTCGTCAATGCGCAGTATGTAATTGTTTTATTACAAATGAAAAGGGAGCAGAAAGCAGGGAATAAAGCCTCTGACGACCGATCTTTAAAGGGATAGTTCACTGAAAGATGAAAACTCACTCAATATCTACCCACCAGTATGTAGATGGAGGAGTGATGTGCAGCATGTTGGGGTTTTTCGGTTGTTTTATTACCTCTGAAGTCTTGGTCACTATTGATTTCAATTGTATCGGATTCGGTTTCTACAAAGATTACTTCTGAAACTCCAGAAGTGTTTTGTGGACTCAAACACTTCACCCGCTCCACCCGCTCCACCCGCTCCATCTGACGAGTGGTGAGTAGATAATGAGTGGATTTTTCTCGTTCGGTTAACTATCCCTTTAAGTTATTTACTTGAGCTGTTGTTCCATTATTTATATGTTGCACTAAGAAGAGCATGGCTCCTCAAATGAATTCACATATTAGCTTCCTACATCTTTATTTATGACTTCACATGTTCTGATCCTGCCAGTGCTGGTAAAAGTCATGTACTTCTTTATCAACATGATTAGTGCTGTATGAGGCAGCTGCACGTTACCGTGCTGCAGAATCCTTCCTTTGAAAATGTGAATGTGTGCTGTTTGTTAATCATGTTGTGATGTTGTGTGCAAGCATTTTACAAACAGACTTTGGTTCAGAGTGAAGTTAGAAAACGTGTGGTCAATGTTTTTCATAAAATGAAAGGGAATTTGCTGAATGACACTTAATTAGCATAATCGTTTTCTCTACAATGCAGGTCAGCTATTGAGAGCGGTCCTCCTTTAACCAGAAAGTCTGCAGTGCGATCCCAGTTTTCCCTACTTGCATCTCCTAGGGTCATTGAACCCCAAATTACCCCTCATAGAAAAAGTGCTGCCCATAGATGCACTGTATGAATGTGTGTGTGAATAGGTTTACGGAAATAAGTATACCATAAAGCGCTTTGAGTGGTCATCAAGACTGGAAAAGCGCCAGCCAGTCTATCAGTGTTTGTGTCAGTCCGATACGGTGAAATAAAAATGATTTAATTATTAAAACGACCTGGTGGACTTTTACTCAATTGTCGAGCACAACTGTAGTTTACCGAGGACCTAGAGGAAGACATGTTTAACTCAGTCCACAGACTGAAGGCACGCTGGCCCGCCCCCAATGTTGAGTGTATCGCTAGTCCAAAACGCAACAACCTCGATACTGCACTTCCTCAGACAATTTACAATAAACATGCCAATTATGAAGCCGTTTGTATGAACGTTTCACGAGATATGCGTTTCACATACAGACAGAATTAGTAGGTTGATGTTCAGCAGATAGAATATGACTGTTACATAGTTACATTTCATTTAGCTGATGCCTTTATCCAAAGCGACTTACAATAAGTACATCAACCATGAGGGTACAAACCCAGAACATTAACAATCAAGAAAGTACAATTTCCTCCAAAAAGCTAAACTGCAAAGTGCTATAAGTAAGTGCCATCCATTTAAGTGCTACTAAATTGTTAGTTTAAAATGTTATATAAGGTATAGAATATGACTGTATTTCCCCCCCCTTCCTTCTCCAAGGATTAAGAGATGATTTATTTTCATGAAGCCACATGTGTGGGATCTATACTGTGCCTGTTATCTACC
Organism: Pleuronectes platessa; assembly: GCF_947347685.1. NCBI lineage: Eukaryota > Metazoa > Chordata > Actinopteri > Pleuronectiformes > Pleuronectidae > Pleuronectes > Pleuronectes platessa. The sequence goes on along the minus strand of NC_070636.1, from coordinate 19,760,077 downwards.
TGTCGTGTTGCCATCGAGCCGCCGATATTGCTAAAGGGTTAAATTATCTTTTCATACAACTCTTCCACCCACACTGTGGCCTGAACCACAACCCCTGATGTTTCCATAAACAGGGCTTCGCTGAATGAAACAGATGAGGAGGCATTGCAGGGATCCTGTGATCGATATCTTCACACGAGCCACGATTGTGGTTATTTTCCAAGGAAAATTGCTTGTGATTGAATGTGCAGGTCTGTGTGTTTGTGTGTGTGACCATGAGATTAGAACGGTATACGTGTGTCTTTCGCTTATGCACAAGTTACCAAATACATCAATCACACCCTGACAATAGCAATACTGACAATCAGTCAGAGACAAATCCAGTGGGATTCCTCCTCATCCCCAAAGCGTGGTGCGTGCAACACTAGACAGAGATTGGGGAGCTGGAGAGGAGGTGGTGGAGGGATAAGTGTAAAATCACCTTGCCCAAGGGTACGGCCTGCACAGATCAATATCTGAGAGGATTGATGCCAAACACTGGCAAATAGGTACATGTAAGGTGTGTGTGAGTGCGGTGGCCCTTAACAGACAGACAGGCTGAGGGGGGAACAGCAGCTCCCCCTGTTGGATAGAAAGCTCTGCGGAAGTGGAGGATAGCTAGACCAACTCCAGTGGAAATGCAGGTTGATTTGATACTGCACTGGCTGTCATGTGACTCTGGTGGTGGGGTGCTATGACAATGTAAGTGATATTGACAATGGGTCAACATAACAGTGAGAGCCAAATGTCAGTTTGTGAACAGAATCCATGACTGCAGTGAAAGCAGATGGACAATTTACATTATTTTTCCACTGGCAGATTTAAGTGTCCTTTTTAAATGAAGATATAACTTAAAATAAATCATTTTAGAATAAATCACTTAGTTTTTTTAAGTTTATTTTGTGTAAAAATGATTCAAGCAGTTATATAAGCTGTCAGATATACAGAAAAATAATGGAGGACCCCGAATAAATGAGTGGAGAGGCATAATGAATCCACATGCTTCCCGCAGGAGCGCAGCATGGTACAATTGAGCAGCAAACATCCCATCACTCTCTGTGGCTCGTATGAGAATGCTGAGCAGGTTGACTGAGGAGGGAAAGATCTAAGTGTCTATGAAAGACGGTTCATCGTTTGGCCTAGGTCGGCAGGAGCTTCAGCCACAAAGATGCTCAAATGGCACAGGAGCAGTGACACGTGCTTTCGATTCAATGATCAGTAAACAGGGTTGGACATGGTGGTCGACGGTGCACATTTCATGCCCGTGCGTTAGCTCGATAGGTTAAGAAAAACAGAAGAGTAACTCTACCTCAGGTGAATGAGCAGGACGTGATCAGACTTTGTCAGTTAAAAAGAGAATCAGCTCCCTCATGTACTAACTTCAGTTAAATACAGAGGATTAGATAGAAAGATAAATGCACATCTGAGAGTTAAGTGGTGATAAGACCATAGGCACTGGTCGCCAGAGATGTGGAAAAAGGTGATATTGTTAGATGAGTATAGGCAAGTGCATTTTTGGCGTCGCTAATAAAACGGTACGAGACTGAACGTGTGACCCCTACAGTGTGTGTGTGTGGGGGGGTACATTGGCTCTGTTTTGCTTTAGGGCGGGGTCTTGTTTGTAGGGTGAAGATTGGGTCAACATTTCCCTACAGACAGAGGTGTCACCACAAATCATTACAAAGTTGTTGAGAGTGAATGAAACCCTTCTGCCCTGATGGGATCGTTGTCTTCCGGGATGACAGGGCTCTCCTCCATCAAGGGTCACTAGATGGTTTGATGAGTATGAAAATGTTGTGAATCATATTCTATCGCCTTCACAATCACTGTTGCTCAACCCAGGAGAAATCCGACAGTACAAAAAGACACTATAGAAAGTGTGCTTTTATATTACACAAATAGAAAAATCATTCAGTCATTTGTGGCCCATAAACAATATACATGTGGCGTAGTACAATCTTTCCCCTTGAAATTCAGTGGTGCACAAATATTAAGTAAAATGATGCAAATGATAAATTACCTTAAAATTGTGCTTTAGTATAAATTAGTTAATTTACACAAATTAGTTAATTTCCACCACTACTCTCCCATATATGTGTGCAACATTTGAATAAAGGATATTCAATTATTTTAATGTTTCAAAAAGGTAAGGTCTCTTTTATATTTATTTTTAATGGCTCCATTTGTACTTTTCTGCAAAGACTAGTTTGTAATTGATAGATTAACATGCTGCTGCAGTCGCTGCTCTTCTTATTCTGTTAGGGTCTGCTCAGGTTGACCACATCGTGGATTGGGTTTAATTAGCCATAGGTATGAATCAGGTCTGGATGTGCTTGTGCCCCCTGAGGATCTTTAGCCTCATTTTTGGAAATTAATTCATGCACATGACCCATGAAGACCTTTAGTACCTATGTGAAAATATATAGTTTTAAGACCTTCGTCATTTCAAATTTTTCTTGACTTTGCACAAGGCTGAAATTAGTGTGATGAATGGCCACAGGTAGTTTTCCAGGGCAGAAAAAACTTCTCAGAGTGCATAGAGTGAGTGGGATGAGTGGAGGGGGTTAACGAGGTCGCTGAAGTTAGTTTTTGCCGCAGTGAAGCCATGCAGCTCTCTCCAACCAAATAAGGTGGTTGTAATGTTTAGATTGTTAACAGTAAAAAAAAAAATCCTCAAATAATAAGAGTCTTATAGAGTCAAATAAAAAACTGCCAGAGCACAGCCTGAATTGGGCTTTAGAACGTTTACAATTAGTTTCAGCAAAATGTGCATCTTTTTCTTTTTGAGTGCAGAGACATCTAACGAATATTTATGTTTGACAGCAGTCATAAAACCTCCACACCGCCCGTGCACACCTTCGCCTCATTGATACACTTGATAGGTGCTGCCGTCGGTCTGACATGATTTGGCCCATTTTTCATATTTTCGGCTCTCTCTCACTGCTCAAAGCAAAAACAGATGGAGCTCAACTGTGTGTGTGTGTGTGTGTGTGTGTGTGTGTGTGTGTGCGTGTGCGTGTGGATATTTGAGAGAGTGAGTAGGGGAAAAAATGCAGGAAGACTTTTTGTGTGTGAGCATGCTTGTGTGAATGTCAGTTAATGTCAGTTAGGGTTTAGGTGTCTGGGTGTGTGTGTGTCAGGAGCTGTGCATTTATCTACAAAAGGTAACAGGGCGATATTTCACCAAGTGGAAACTGTCCTAACAAGTGACAAGTGTCCTTCCCTGGTTCCCCTGCTGTGTTCTCTTTGAAGGGGACACCCTCAATATGACAGCACATATAAAGTGTCACAGCAGGTCCATCCACACCAGCCTGAGTACTCTTCAGCGAGGGCCACATCTTTAGCTTCTCTCCTCAGGTGGCTCTTCTTCTTATTCAGACAACAAACCGAAAAGGTGCTCGACAATCCCATGTGTGTGTTTGACTGATGGGCTAGTCCAGCCACAGCACACAGGAAAGGAGAGCAAATTGAATGCAGGTAATCACAGACATTGGTAGTCTATTCTGTGCCTTGCACTCAAGAGAGCAAAGTGGACGAATGGAGTGGAGGGCAGGGGAAATAATAATCAGACTTGTTGTCTCTCCTTTTGCCATTAATCTGATCTGGGCCTGTCCCAGAGTGGAGACTATCGGCTGAACTGCTTTAATCGTGGCGGTGGTCGCCATCCTCTATTCAAACAGTAATCGCTTTGAGCGCCTGAGCTCTTTCCCCCAGCATTCAGCATTCCTCCTCCATCTGTCACCATTGCTCTGTCAGTGTTGACCATAAGATCAAATATAACCTTCAGTGGCTTCTGAATGTACTCTCTCTGTCTCACTCTGTGAAATGATATGATAAAAAGTTCCTGCGGTTCATTCGTGATTGTTTTGGGAAGAGAAAGGCGACGTAGGCCCCAGCGCAGTGATTAAGGCCCACATTGACAAAGGAATTAATTCCTGATTGGCTTTCCACAAGCGTTGGTCTCAGTTGCCCTGCCTCTCAGAGAGAAAAGCAATTCCCCTCAAAAGATTTTCCAGCCCATTATTTCCCCGTTTCTTCTTTCTCACCTATGAATTCCAGCTTTATTTCCCTTTTTTGTAGGGCAAAGTCTGTCTCCTTTCTCATTTCCCGGACCTAAGGGCATTGAAGGTTGAGTCATATAATCCTACATTTGTCTTAGAAACGGAGGGAGACAGCGTATGAATCACTTTAATGTGCATGAGCCCCTGTCGCCACAGCTGCTATAATATCTTGTCATCCACACAACGGTGAATGCTACTGCACTGCTGCCACTTTTTTGCTGTGAGTGTTTCCCTGTTCGAAGGGAGGAAAATTACCACATCCCCCTCGCAGTAATGATAACATTCGGAACCCAGGACATAGGGAAGCTGGGTAAAAGAGAGTCAGGCTGGCAGCCATTGTCAGTCAGCCGCTGTCACTGAGATGGGGCAAAAAGCCAGGACGTCTGATGCCTCGTTGCAAGCCACTCTGTGTCTGACAGCTGCTAGCGCTGCCCAAGAGTCAAGAGGGAGAAGTCATGGGGGAAACGTCATGTTTGTGGTAAGCTGCCATTTCAAGGACTGGGACGGTGCAGAGGTGAGTGTGGGGCCGTGGAAACATGCTCGTAAACAGGATATCAGCACCTGGAACACCCTCACTGAATTCCCTACTACACATCCATGTTGGTAGATCTGGAGCCATTACACAAACACATGTGCATACCATCAAAGTGTGAACACTCGTCTGCCACAGCAGGGCTGCAGAGCAAAGAGCTTTCCTTCAAACTGCTTCAGTAAGCAGGCAGATTGAGGATAAAGGCTGAACCCATTACTGCAGTGGGAACATTGGACCTCCTAACACCCTGAATGAGAAAGGGTAAAGAGCTGGGCCTGATCTCAGAGGCTCCTGGGATCCTCTCACACTCACAAGACCAGTTTTGAAGCCCATCAAAATCAATATACCATTAAATGATCCTGTGAATCTATAGGCATGAGCTTTAGCATGAGCTGCCAACTGTAAGTGTGTATAAATATATATATGTATTTATATTAGATATAATACACATATAATTAATAGCGATATATTATTTGTATTTTGTTTAATTTGGCTTTTAAAAACATGGAAATTTCGATTTCCATGACATTTTTTGAATATCATTTTCTTTTTCAATTTGACTGCATGCTAGAGGAGGTAAAAAATGACCCTGTAATGGCGGTACATTTATATTAAGCCAAGCAACTCAACCATATTATTTATCATTCTGTATTCCTTCACCTGCTTATTGGGTTTTATACCTAGATAATGGATGGACGGATATATCATAAATATATATATATATCCCAGCTACCTCTTGCAAATCAATGTCTCTTTACACAGACTTCATTCAATAAAAACCCATCTTTAAACCCTGGTAAACAAAGCTGAATGTCAACAGAGACTTTACCCTGTGATCTATTTTCATAATTCATCACGAGTGGTCTCTGAGGCTGAAGAAGGCATTCTTCAAAATAGTTGATGAGGTACTATTAGATTGTCTCTCCCTGTGAGTGCCCTGCAAAGACATTATATTATGGAAATAAATTGCATTATGGCAAGGGGAAGAAACCACTTTTATCACACCATACTGTACACGTAAGTTTAACATCAACATCAGTTGTTCAAAACACATTATGCTAAATGATCAAAATATAAAAAGCCCTTGCTCTTCTGCTTCCCACTTCACTCATTCACTTAGCAATTTACCATTTAACCCTTCGACACTGTTATCCACAAAAACGTCCTATGCAGAAGCGACGCTCAATCATATTATGTGAGGCCCAACAAAACATGCAGATGTGCCTCAGTGATGCTGTGTTTATTTGACTCCCTTTGCTCCCTCCATCATCCTCATCATCCAAAATGTGTGCATGTCAAGCGTTCTCTGCAAAGTCAGCAAATCAGTGTGTGGATTGGCAGAGGACCACACCGAGGCATGAGGCAGTGGAAGAGAATTAGGGCAAAGCATGAACTGTGCTCATGAAGACTTAGGTGGAAATATTAATATCAAAACTTGAATTTTAATGTTTGAATTAAAAAAAATTAGTTGAACAATTTATGAAACTAGTAATATTAACCCATAATGATGTGTATTCTATATTCCCTGCTTTTATTTCCCTGTTTTTAACCTATATAAAAAAACTACATGAATACAATGTATTATCATTTATATTATTGAAATGCCTTGTGTAGCTGAATTGGTGAAATGTTCTTTAGAATCGGTTTTAGTAACAAGGAAAATGTCTGTGAGCGCAGTGTGGTAATCGGTGTGAGGATTTGTGCTGAAAACTGTCTGTCAGGATGAGAAAGGCTTGAGAAGATGGAACATTTGCAGCTCGCAGCTGTCAGTCGCTCCTCAATCTGGATTTGATGGACCAGAGGAGTTGACTTTACTCTTAACATTTCCACTTTATTCTCCAAATGCTAAATAAATCGAATCTTATTTATGACTTGGACTTTATTTTATAAAATTTTGGCTTCATTCTTAACCTTTTGACTTTTCTCAACTTTTTCAATTCATCCTCGAAAAAATACTCTTTTTTTTTTTTAGCAACTGGGATTTTTGTCTGTCTGAGGAGTGAAATGAGAAGGACATTTTCAAATCAGTTCTTTTGATACAGGACGGCCGAGCTCCTTTCACCAAAAACTAGGAGGTAAATCCAGCCGTAGCTGCTCAGATACTCAGACTTTATTATCGCACTCAGGTGGTTAAATAACTCATTAATATTAGAGTACTTTTGTTTCAGGCTTAAGTCTTCCATCTATATTCTCACACAAGCCACTGGAGGCACAGACAGGGAAATGCCTATAAATTTTTGTTATTGGCGAAAGAGTGATCTAAATTCTGGAAATGAGGGTGATCTCAGCAATTCACAATAAGGCAAAGCAATACATGTTCTGCGTGTTGGAACCTCATAAAATGAAAATAATTAGTCCCACAAATTTGTCCAAAATGTGCTTGGGTAGGAAATTTATATTTGTAATGTGTCGAGGGACGAAACAAGCCCAACTTGCACAACTTGATCTGCATGTTTTCAAAGCTCTTCACTTACTGTGCCGTCAGCATGATTCGGAGAGTAAACACCATGCAGATGTAAGGCTCCAGAAGTTTGCCAAAAATGATCGATTAGACATTTGTGTCAGGACAAACGCCATCTATCGTCTGTCTCTCACCGCACAGCATACTACACACTGACATGTGCATGGAACAGTATGGCGCCAGAGTGTAACAGGTTCATCCCACCAGTGACACATTAAAACAATCACAGATTCCGTTTGAAGAAAGATCCTCCAGGACAACACACCACACTCGTCTCTTTGTGCATTTAAATCAGGCTCGCTGTTTACTGAAGCATGCCCAACTGACTTCCCCCTGCCCTTGGCACGAACAGTGGGTATCCCTTGGCGGGAAGTAAACACCCAGTCCAGGACTCCGGATACTGCTGCGCCACATCCACAGCCCCCGAGCCTCTCACCAGTGCTAGCTGCCACCGCCTGACAAGCCTTTTGATGCGAGGCGATCGCGGAATCTGCCGGCTGCGCTGCCGAGACCGAAGCCTTTGTGACAGTCGGTGGGCAGAGTGGTCCTGTTGCCCTTCTCGCCGGCCCCAGCCATCCCACTTGTCAAACAAATCGCTCCCAACAGCAGTTCCCTCAATCTGCCTGCTGAGCTGCGAGTTGTGTTCTTTCTCCGCTTCGGCCCCACTGCTGGGTTTCTTCTCAGACGCCATATGGATGGCCATACGTCTAGCACCCGTCTGCGGTGAGTCACAGATTCACCATGTTTGCAGCAGAGGACCTCTACTGACATGATCTGAGCACAAGTGTATCTCAGATACCATGTCCTGTAATTCATGTCAGGGAATGACGCACTTCAGCTGCTGCAGAAAACATCCTCGCTCACAAGCCTTTGTTTCCTTGACTAGAAATGAAGGGTTGTTTCTAGGGCTAAATCTGTGTAATCTACCGAATTGATGAACAACACAGAAAATTGGAGTTAAAACATAAATTCCATTACATATACAGCTGCTTCACCATCAACATGCTTAAACAGGGTCACAGCAATGGACAAGCTGGAGAAGCAATATTTAGTCAAGCAATTCAAGGGAGTTCTGTAGCTCCATGCTGCCAACAACACTACGTTTCTGTCCTCCTGTAGATACATCAGGTAGAAACAATGAGAGCACAGCAGCAGCTACTTCTCATTCTGTCCTGGAGTTCTGAATCTAATGTATGGTCCCTGAAACTCACTATAGATAGATCACATTTCATTTTACCACCCTAAGCTCTGAAATCAAATCCACTTCTTGAACTGAACATTTCCTCTGGTACCATATTTCCCAGCCGTATTCCATTTGATTCTCTTTGTGTCTTAACCCACCTGATCTTTAAAGCTCTCCTTCCTCACTGACCTCTTCTTCCTCAGGGTCCCTTCTCTTCCTCCACATCCATGCACTATATCAATATCTCCTAAGCAACAACCCATCCTCCATATTATCCGGTTATTTCCATTCAGTGTGCTTTACTGGGGAGTGGTGTTGCCTAAGCTTGAAATCTAATGAAGCTCATTAATGAGACAATAACTATTTCATTAAAATAAGTATGATAAATGAATCAACAGTTAAAAAGCATGGTAGTAATTGCATGTTATGTGTCTGAGCTTATCATGTATATGTAGATATTTGTCACAATCAGTGGTGTTATTATCTCTGCCAAGGAGGTTGTTTTCACCATGTGCGTTTGTTCGTTAAAGCATTTTTACAAACTGCTTTCGACATTATTCTAAAAATGTAGAGAATAAAGTCAAACTAAATCAGAAGAAGAATGGAAGGAAGGAAGATTTCCTTTTTGCATGTCCAGAAGAATGGGACATGGTGCAAGAGAGATCCCATCGTATTTCAGCATGAATTCAAAAATGGGGAAAATCAATTTTTTTAAATTGCGGCAAACTTCTTTGGACAGTTTGGGACCAGACAAAAATCATGTTTGCTCTGAGGTCATTTATTTACTACTTACGCCAGGGAAGCTATGTTTTCTATTCTGATTTGTTTGTTTGTTTGTCTGTCTTTTAGCAGGAGGACACAAAAACTACTGAAACCAACCAATGTTGAATGTGGTACAGCCAAAGAAAAAAACAATAAACTTTGACGTGGATCCAGACAAAGGGACATATTCATGCATTTTTGTTTAACTTTCCTTAGCATTGACTTTTTCACAAATTTTCAAGAGAATAATTCATGGACATTAATGAAAAGAAAGCTGTCATGTTTAGGAAATTGATATTTATGAATGTGTACAATTTTGTGATAAAAAATTGCCTTATTGCTTGGGTTACACTATCAAATATTTGTGTCCAATTTAAAACTGGTATGTGAATGTTTTCTCCTATTTTTCTTGTCAGTGTACATATTTTTCTGTTTCAGTGGACAGTGGGTTTTAATTTTGTATTGATATAACCTCTACCACTTGAACCAATTTATCCCTCTTACCAAATAAAACCAAAAGCCTTTTTAAAATCAGTAAAACTGTGTCCTTGGTGGTTTTTTTAGGTGTGTGGGTTGTACAGTCGTGCAGTGAGACCAATTTGCCATTGGCCTGGGGCATTGTGTTCCAGGAGGAGGGCAAACGTCCAGGCATTGACAAGGCAGCAAAAATCCTCCCCAGATTACTGCTCACACAAATGCCTCTGCAGTTGTTAGGGTCTAATTTATCTCTGCTCTCATGTATTGTGGAAATGAGCCCCCGGCTCCAGATCTCAGGGAGGCAGCCTGACTAAAGAATGAGCTTAAACAACTGAAGCAGGGCCAGTACCCGCTCAGGGCTGCAGTGTTTCAGCGTCTATGCTTCAAATGCTTTGTCCGATTCAAATCTCAATGCTGTTTTTTTGGGCTAATTGATTCAAGGATCATCAATTTCTCTTGACTTTTCCTTTCCATGACATAGATTGGTCAGGGAAATTTGCTGGTAATGTTTCTCAAAAATAGATTATTTGTATATGTTCATATTGTTGAACGACAGGTCGTCTGTACTGTTGAAATTGTGCCATATGTCTCAGAATTGAGTTTCTCATTGGTTTGTTTATTCCTTGGTGCATGCTCCCTCTCCCAGTCTCAAATTCCCCAGTTAATTATATAGATTATATATTTAATGTAGTTTGCAGGGCTTATGCTGTGTTATTATCTTATAAACAGTACGTTTTAAGTGTACATGGATCTGATTGTAGGGTCTGTGGTCTGACAGTGTATGCTCTAATGAGGGAAGGGTCCATGTCATTGTTGGTGTAGTAGTTGACTATACTGGTACAAAGAACTGAATAAAATGTGAATATACCCAAAGAGTCTGTTTCTTTCTGTCACTGGGCATACACAGATGTGAGGAGTAACAATGATGCACTGTTGCTTTCTGCATTTTATGCCTGTGGCTAATGTTGGTGACCTGTAGGAGGACTGTGGAAAATGGATGGTAGTAATATCTCTCTAATTTTTGAGCGACAGTGTGTGTTTGTGTCGTCTTGTCGCCATGTTTCTGACAATAAAACAACAATATCTTGGTTTATAATGGAAGAGATGGATTGTGGGTCTGTGCTCTCTAAAAGCCATACAGTACAACCCCAGAATGTTCAATGAATCAATAGATGCTGGAGGGTTGGTGCATTCACCCTGTGCATACTGTATCCAACCCAGTCAGAAAGTGAAAATACTTTTTCACAATGATGTGACAATGCCATTTATAACATATGATGATGAATGATTAGTCTGAATAAACAGTCATGTCTCAAATGCTATTGGTTTCAAACATTATTGCATTATTGCATGACATGACATCATCTTTATAGCTTTTCATCTATATAAGATTGAGGTCATGTCTATTGTGCTATGAGATTCGGAGATAAGAGGGAAAATGCAATTTTTAATACAGATGGTGTAATTTTATGACTTAATATAAACTTTGATTATTTTTCAGAAATAGCTTTGCTCTCTGAGTGGTTGGCCCCTTGCTGTGCATTGGTAGGCATCATCCCCGGAGTGGCAGGCTTGAACCCTGCCCGGATGTGTATATATGCTGTTCCAGATGCATGCACTGCCAGGTGGTACTCCAGTTCGCTGTCTCCTCTTCCTTGACCAGACTCCTGTGAGGGACTGGAGACTGTCAGTCTGTCAGACCCTCAGCAAACATCAATACATGGTTCCAGTCCAGGTGGACGTGGTCAAACGTGTGCTGTAATGTCAGAGTGGGGTGATGGGTAATGTTGACCCTTTTTAGTGCTGCACACTTTGAAACAATCCGCCTGTTTATGTTGTGAATCAGTTCCCATGGGAGGCCGGTGTCTGGCACCAGTGTGGAGATGGTAATGTCATCCCCAGGAAACTCCATGTGTGCTGTCTGAGCCACCTTGGTAACAGCCTCCTCCGGCTGTTGCCACCTTCCCTCCCTTGAGGAACAGGGCATTTGTCCCTTGTGTGTAGCACATCTCTATTGTCCGCTCTTGTCTTTTCCCGTTCCCCTATCCTCCTTATCTTCCCCTCATCCCTAATCCTCTCAGTTGCTACCAGCCTGGCAGCCGTTCACCAAGAAGGTGATGGTTGAACAACTTTGGTCTTAACAGCGATGGCTTTTGGTTTAGACTGGGCTAAACAGGGTTTTAATGCTCACTGGTGTCTCACATGGCAGGCTGAGGCCATGTGAGAGGGGAGATGCCACCCAGTTGATTTAATGAGCCTTAGCTGGGTGAGTGATGATGCACTAAAGAGTGTCTGGCAAGAGGATCAACCAAGCAGTGCCCCTTTTAATAATGTTTACTGAAGTGCTCTAAGTTGTCATGAAATTGTTCTTTATCCTTACAAGTCGATACACGGTTGGACCAGGGCCGGGTCTAGACAGGCATGTATGAGGGGGCAGCCACAAATCTTGAGGGGGCATTGTGCCTAACCCTAACCCTAACCCTATTTAGTTTGAGGGGGCACAACATTTATTTGAGGGGGCCAGGCCCCCTCTTGCCCCTGCCTAGACCCGGCCCTGGGTTGGACACAGTTGCCGACCGTTCCTGTAATTTATCCGAGAATGTAGAAGAAAAAGAGTTTCTCACAAGTATATTTCATTTTTATAAATATTGAATTAATCTCATTTCTGCACCAATTTCCATACTGATGGTTTGGTGAACAGATGCTTGTGGAATTGGTAGTTAGATGGATATGATGCATAAGCAAGGTGCACCAGCATTCACAAGTCACATTGGGCTTAATAACAACAATACGTCCAGTCATCAAGCTCTGTATATTGTAGGTTGGTAAAAATTGAGTAAGGAAATACCTTTCCTTGAAATGGCCCACATAAAGAAACATGTCTGGTGGTAAAAGGAGACCACTGAACAGCTAAGGTCACCTACAGCTATAACTCCCAGAGAGAATAATGAGAATAAAAAGTGTTAAAACAATTTTTCTTACAGGATTCTTTTTCTGACAAAAAAGAATCTTCAAATTTGAATTAAGCTGACACGCTCAAAAGAAAATAATGTGATGTACTCTTGGTCTGCGTATTTTTCTGCTATGTCCGGAAAATAATGGCTAACTTTTGTGTATCTGCTGATTCGTAACAGGTGCCTGCTAGGACTGCTTTGCTGTGAATCCAGTAAATGTATCAGCCACATAACTACAACTAACCCGAACAACAGTTTAAAGACACTAAAATGTGAAGTTAAGCAAGAAGGAACTGTGGGTTTGGTGCCGCAAGTACCTCTTTCATGTTACATGTAATAGTTTGACAATACTAATAGAAAATATTTTTTGGCTAGTTTTAAATATTGGTCAGCTATGTCTCTATTAGCTACAACTGAATTGTCCCTGAGCTCATTGCTTATGATTATTGATTTAGTATCAAAATCATCAAAAGCAACTGGGGCAAATCATTTCAGGCTTATTGCCGAGACGTTTCAATCAAGCGCATAAACAGAAAACACAACCGCAAAAAGCCACAACACAACTAAAAACCTAACACAACAGAGAAAGGTGTGACAATGAAATAGGCAGAGTTACTTGCTTGTTGCTTATCTATTTGATGTGTTACCATACAGGCCTATTGAACTCCAAGCACCTGCACCAAAACACTTCAAATAGAAGAGCATCACATTTTAAGCTATTTCAAGGGTGGACTTGGTTTTCAACATTCATTGTCACTCACTTCAGTTGTGCTTGTGTTTCCGTTGTGTTGCTTTTCCGGTTGACTCCTGGCTCATTGCTTCAGTCAATGTGGTTGTGTGAGACATCTCGACCACTGTATATATGTATCAAACTATTGAGAAAATCCATTCAAAGTTCAGTTGCTGCTGCTCCCCGAGGCCGGATAAACGATGACTCAGGGGCAGAGGCTGTCATTGGTGGGTCGATTTTCAGCAGAAGCTTCTTGTGAAACCAAGTCAAAAAGTTCACCAACTTCACCAACTTTAAGCATCCTCAGTGCTCTATGTGAAGCGGGTAAGCACAGTTTGCTTCTTCGTGCTATATTAAGCTTGGGCCAACTGTACAGTGGTTGACAGGGATCAGCAAGCCTTGAGGTGGTTTTCACTTTTTACATATTTTTTGTTACACGGTAAATGATGAATCTGGGGAGGAACAAAGGCTCTGGATCAGAGACAGACAACGTTCAAGCACCTGTAACACAGTGCACACTTTTCCGCATTAACTGTCTGTTCCTGGTAGCTATAATGATGTTGTTCACTTGCCCCCACTCTAAGGCTTTCCAATGGGCACTGGTCATTTTCCCCTGGAAAATACGAAAAATAGACTGATAAAAAAACATTTTACGTGAGGACTTCATTGGAAGCCATTTGTCCATTTTCAATAATGGACACAGAGAGCACACCAACAGCCACGGCGTTAATTATGTCTCAGCACATCAGGGGCATGGCAGTGGCCACCATCAAGGTCGACCAGGTTCAGAACCCTCTACTCTATCCGAGGTGAACATAATGACAGTGATGAAATAATTGTCTAAAATAAATCTATACCCCGATGTTACAAAGATGTACAACGCCAAAAGGACAGAGTTTCCACTCTGATCACAGCTTTACAGCGCATGTGTGGGTGGAGTGAAGGATTTTGTCTTTCGGAAAAAATCTCAGTTGAGCAAAGTGTTTTTTTTTTAATATGTGAATAAATTGGACAGGCAGCTGAATTCAATGAAGTGTGATATGGTAACTAGAGGTTTCTCATTGCTTTTATTTTAATGTCTTTCATCCCCAGACCTCAGGTAACCATCAGCCCCTGTGCGGCCATGCTACGTTAAACAGTGGGTGTCCATTAAATGTTAGGTTCACTTGTGCACATTAACTAGTTAGCTAGCTAGCATTAATTCCATTCATGCAGAGTCAGACCTCTTAAACATTCAATTTACTTTATGCAAAGGGTCGAAACGGATGTTTAAATGAGGAGCCCCGATACATTTTACTTTCATTGCAAGGTTATCCTAGTGGAGGCCAGAAACATTTGCATATAAATATCAACAGACACCTTGTTCACTTCCCTCACTGACAAAAAGGGAAATTGAAAAGGCGGCAGAAATCAGAGTTCAGCTTCGTGAAAAAGAGCAAGAGAGAGAAAGAGCAGGTAGGGTAGGATTAACATTATGTCCCTTTACAGTTCAACTCAAACACAAAACCGACCTGATCTCATTCAAAAAATGTCGGCATAGTCACCACATAGATACATGAGCCTATAGACTCTACTTGATTGCAGAATTTGGCCTGATCCTCAGGCATCACTCTTTGAGAAACGATCCTTATGCCCAATTACATGGTTTTAGGTTGTCTATGTGGAGAGGTATCACGTTTGCCGGGATGCAGGTTGTAATTAAAAGTGACCTGCAGTCATTGAATTATTAAACAAACTGCCCTCGTCTTTTGCACCAATTCCCCAAAATACTTAATTTGCTTCTCAGAGTGTTTTTTTATTAAAGTTTGAATGATTTATTCAACTGCTGATGTTTTTCATACATTATATGTGGGCTCTTTCAGAGATCTGTTTAGCAACCAAAACAATCTTCAGATCTGAGTTCACAACTTTTCAGCTTTTTGATTCTGCTCAATAAAAAAGCAATAGAGCATCAAAAGAAATATTAAGATTTTACTTTGTAGAGAAATTGCTTAAGAGGAAGTAATTCAACGACTACTGATGCTAATGAAGGAGATCAGCCCCGGCGACATAATTTGATCAATTTATCAAAACTATCAGGTGAGGTGGATTGTCAGTTATTGACAATGTTCACCTCTGCAGGTTGCATGATAAGACACGCTACCGTGTCACCTATGCTTTCCAAATCCTCACAGTTCCTGTGTACGGCTGATTTGTCCTGCATCCACCAGATAAGATCAGATTTCCTTCGGTGTGAGCAGTTTACAGCCCTCAAAGTTCTACCTTATAAATGGTCCAAAGATCAAATCATTGTCTCGAGTCCGACAATGTAAAAGATCTTTACGCAGCTGTTAGAGGGAGAAATCTTCTTGTCAAGTTCAACGATACCATGTTGCTGCTGTTGTGAAATATTAAACGCGGCACCAGTCAAAACCTATTAACTTGAAAATGCTGTTATCCTGTGGTGGAAAAGGAGCTTCTTCCATCTTTTCATTTTAGACACAGGGCTGAACACTGTCCCAGCCTGTCATTAGTTCCCTTCCTATTTCCAAACAGTTCAGTTTGTGTCAGCTGTTTCCAGCCGTCGCTATCATGGGGCGCCGTCTCAAAGCATGGCCTTCAGGAAAAAAGCATTTGGCTGGGTCATTATGTTTCTCATCACTTCTCTCTTCATGCTTGTCACACCTACCAGTCAACTATTTATTATCTGCTGTTTCTTTGAACCACTATCTACCACATTTCAGCCATCTTCTATCTTCCATTTCAAATTGGAACTGACAACCACAAACTGGGCCAAAGGGAGGCAGATTAGATTAAAGACTCACAGGGCGAGTTCAAACAAGACTCTGACAAACCACTCTGGGGCAGAACTGAATTGAGGCAGACTTAACTCTGCCCCAACACAAACAACACGCCTTTTACCTCCATTTGTTTAAAGCTGCCTCAACGAGTCGAGGATTGTAAGATGTACGTGAACATGATGGATTGGAAGGTGGGTGTGTGGTGTGTCAGTGTATAAGTGGCTGCCACTGTCATTCAAGGTTCCATAGACTTGCTAACAGGAAGAAATCCCGGATGAAAATTACAACCTTGGATGCAGACAGTGAATAATGCTGCAGATGTTTTATTTGTTCATTGTGAATGAAAGCTTTTCTTTCTGTTGTGCTCAGTGTTCGAATGACACAGGGCCTTTCAGGGGAGCCCTGTTTTCCGGTGCAATTAATGAACATGTTACATAGACGCTAATTTCTATAAACAGAGAATGCAGAATATGAAGAATCTGTAGTCCAGGGACAAGAGCTTGGGAACGGAAGACTTCTGGTTTCTGTTTCTAGTTTGACGAGCCACGTTTGAGAAAGCCTTTTCCCGGGCCACACAAGATGAGTGAAGGTCTTGCTTTTTATTTCGGCGCCAAGGTTATCTGGTTTGAGCAGCCACACTGCCTGAGACGCCCATCTCCTGCATGTGAGCCGACACCTCCCCGATGGAGTCTCGCCTATTTTGTACACGTACCAAATGCAGTTTACAGCAGAATAGAGAGTATAACTGTTCAATATGTTGTGTTGTCTGAATGCATTCATTTGTTTCAACAAGGTTTTAATTGTCTGAAGAAACAAGGTTTCAAACCGTAGAGCCCTGGCATTCAGCTGCATATATAGTTGTACTTTAATTTGAGGAAATACAGTATTCATAGCAGAATACCCAAGGAGCAGCTCCTCTGAAGGCACGGAGCAGACACTACCCGTGTGCACAACAGATGCCTATGAGATGCAACAGATTAGCAATGCAAACACTCAACTGGCGTTGCCCAAGCATTAGGTTGCCTGCAAGTAAACAGTACGTGCGGAGAGAAAAAGAGGAGAAACACATCGACCAGATTGAGGGCAGCGCAGCATTGTGTTGTTTCACTTTTTATCGCATTTGTTAAAATCCTCCTCACGTTCCAATAACCATCAATAATTAAAGTTGTCTGACAAAAAAAAAGATGAAAAATACCAGGTGTCTGTGGCCTCGTCAGCCGCAGAATCAATCGCCACTGAAGCAGAGGAAATAGTCCAAAGTTAGCGAGCAAGTCACGGAGAAGCTGCCTAGTAGCAGGGCTCGTTCATGTGTTGTGGGGGCGTAGGTTTGACGAGAGGGCAGATGGGGTTGATTGCATTTTTCCAATTGAGGCCTGCTCTTGCTATCATTTTCCAGGATAACCAACCCTAGTTCTACATGATGGAGACACATGTGGTATTTTAAGGAGCGGAAAAAAACCAAATCGCCTTATTTTTGTGACAAATACTAATTTCAGGAATCTCAAAAAGACTGTATTCTGTAACAAAGATAGACAATGTGTCAGAGCCCCCCCTGAATATCTCAAAGTAGGCGTTCAGATGAACTCATCTCCTCACCAGGGAAGCTGAGCTCCTCTTAGCTCCCCTGTAATTCAAGTCCGGGTTGTGTTTCAATATCCTAGATTTCCTTCCTTCTTTGCATATTTCTTCAATTGTTTAAGCAAATGGCTGCTTCTAAAGGCTCATTTGATATGGAGAATCAGGGAGGGGGGAGAGAGAGTGGGCATCCCTGCCTCACACCACTGTGCAAAGTGAAACTTGATTTTGGTCCATTAGGAGAAACTACCACCGGCGAGGTATGAAGATTTTCAATCAGTTAAAATAGGGCTCTTCTGTGCCAATGTGTAAAATAGAAATAGTCTGGTTCCAAGAGAAAATTCAGTTTTATTTCAGCTGTTTCACTTGAGTCGTTTGTCGAGCGCCGATGCTGTGGCGGTCCGGAGGAGTTTATAGAAGTCAGCGGGAAACCATCTGGTGCTGCTGTGTTGTCACTGGACATGTGATTGGTGAGTGGAGGGTGTGTGTGTGTGCTTGTTCCACAGTTCAACACTGTTAAAAAAGGAGCTGATGAGGATCGTGCTCAGTTGAACATGCTGTAGATGTGTAATCTATTAAAAGAGGGATTTGCTTCTGCAGGTTTTTATTCCCTGCGAGGTGTTCAAATCCAATAAGGAATTTATTAATCTTTTTTTCTTTTTCTCACAGAAATGATTTTCCTCTTGGTAGTTGGGTAGAGAAGAACTGAGGACTTTTGGGTATCCTTTATGTCCAAGAAGGATGCACCCTCTTTTTTATTATAACTGTTAAACTGCGACATTTCAGGAGAGCTGTAAAGTGCCACCTGCTGATGGCTTTATATAGACTGCTTCCATTCCAAATGAGTGATGGGGGAGCACGAGCAGTGATAGTAAAACAGTAGAAATTGTGATTCTGAGATTTTATATAATTCCGCATAATAGCGTCGGTGGTTATGTAGAGGCCAGTGTGTCGACTGGTCGTAAGGAGGAGCCCTCTCTGGGAAATCATGTGTCCTAATTCCAAATTATCACCAAGACCAAAGTCACTCGTGCAAAGTTAAATGGTGTGAAATTTAAAAAGTTTTCATAATGGTATTATTTGGTCCCAACTCTCATGAAGTGCTCCCTGTAGGGAGAAACACAAAACTACAAGGTGAGGATTGTTGTCTCATGCTCTGTCATGTTGCAGCATCTGATGTTGTGCAGCTACCAAGAAAATCACCTGTTTTATGGAGTATCCTAGTAATCTACTGCTTTCTGTATATGTATATGTGTATATGTAACCTTTATTATAGACCATATATAAAGATGGACGACATGGCAGCCCCCCAAAAGTGAGGCCAAATGAGTTTGATCGCCAACTAGTGGCTGGTTGTAGTAGAGGCCACAAATCGCGCCTCCTCCATATTAGGATATAAGACTGTGACATTTTAAATAGTTCTTATTAAAAGAACTATTTAATTCTGGTTAATTCATTATTTGATGTTATAAATAAAGGTGAAACATCATGATTGACAGCTAAGACTGATTCCCGATTGGCGGGGCATGTGTATAGGCGGGACTTTACAACCATGTCTCCATCTCCTGAACAATACTGAACACACTGACTCCAAATGTGCAAGATGGCCAAGTTTCTATCCAGTCCGTGGTATATATGTATATAAATTAATATGGGCACGTAAACAGAAACACACACACACACACACACAGACTATACACACATACGCAGCTATAACAACGAGCACAGTCTTTACCATTAAACACACGAAACGATTCAATACAATATATGGAGTGTGACCTATAACTTGAAAATGAAAAAAAAAACAGCTATCTCCTTCAACCTTCCACCGCCCACCAGCCTCCAGCATACGCAGCATGTAAAGTGCCGGGTGCAGACCGGATGACGTCTGACCACGACCACCTTCCGTGGCTGTCGAGGAGGGCGACGGGGGTTAATGGGAAACGAAACTCTAGTGCCAGAAAATGTCTTGCGCCGGTTTCAGGGACCGATAATAAGGCTGCCTGTCGCAGGTGATTACTGTCATCACATCTGTGAATGCTAGTTTTCACACTGTAATGATGTCTTATAACAGAATCTCCCACATATAGCTCTCGCACCGACACGAGAACAATTGTCATTCTCTTGTTTAGTTAGTTTCTCTATTTTAAAACAAATGTCACGACGCGGAGCAGGCGATTATTAAAAATCACATCTGCCCTCATGGGTGTTTTAGATCCTCTGCAGTCACTTAATTCATCAGTGTCTCAGTGCTGGGCCAAGGCTGTTTGATTAACTATATGGATCTCAAGGTCTCCTCAAATTCCTGAAGCAACGGCGCTAAATCTGCCATCATGGTGACGGGCGCAGGCTAAGTGAGAGGACGGCAGGTGTTATCTCTATAAAGCTTTTTACAGCAGCACAGGATGTTGTCATGTTCCAGAGGTTTTACGCAAGAACATAATTACTCTGCATAATGCAGGAGTCAATCAAAAGTAGATTTTATCGACCATATGTGGCTAAGGGTTATACGGGAGTGGAAGACAATCTGCTGATGGATGCTCCCCCCCTCTCTCTTTTGACAAATTTGTGCTTTGGGAAGGATTCACTCAGTGCAAGGTGGCTGGGATGGAATCTGTGTCTAAGGTCCTTTTCTATCGCTGGTCAGTGTTGCTCCCAGTGTGGTGTTTAGCACTAGCAATGTGCTCTCGTTAGAGCTGTGTTAATAATTAACTACCCTGCGGAGGCTATGTTTTGATTATGCAAGAAATTACTCAACCAATTTACATGAGCGGTTGTGGAAGGGTGGAGCAAGACCCACGGAAAATCCACAAAATGTGGCTGCGGATCAGATCAAGGGGCAGATCCAGGATTTATTGTCACCTTCTTTAACATTACCAGATAATTAGAGTTTTTGACACATTTCCTCGATCTCTCAGAGAATAATTCATAGATCTTGATTTTAGAACAATAATCTGGCAAGTTTAAGGGACTGATGTCTGAGTGTGTGCAACTAGATGCAGATCCAAATAAAAACCCAGATCGAGTGGATTTAAATGTGGTTTCATTAGTGAACTGACTTTGAAGGAGGTCTCCGCTCTAGTTTTTTGTTTTACGTGATCACAGCATTTTAAAATGATGCTTCAATTGTTGGTTTCACATCTTAAATATACCTCTGCAAAAATATTCATGACAAATTACACAACACCTGCCCTGTGACGGACTGGTGGTCTGGTGATCCCGCCTCTCACCCAATGTCCGCTTGTATTTTCCATCGACTCACAATACTGATCAACTGATTTTCATAAATTGTTAATGCTAAGAAACTCAGCTAATCTGGTTCTGTTGTACAATTTGTTGTTTTCATCTCAATGTTTTCCAGCCAACCCTTGCCCACTTAAAACAGAGCACAGGCAGCCCAACAGAGACATAAATCCCTGAAGTAAAAGTATAATTGTTGTGCGTTCGACACAACATTCTGTGTTCATGTAGGAATCCACAGCTCGTAGTGAAACGCTGGCAGAGAAAATTGGATTTCAGGGGCCTCTAGATGACTCTGATGGCATTCTGCTTTTGTTGCAGATAAATGAGACAACTCCGAAGGGAAATGAATGCATTCGATGTGTTGCCCGGGTAAACTGTGAGGACACTGAAGTTAGAATTATCCAAGGTGTGCAGGTAGGGACATGAAGACCGACTGCACTTTTATAGACCAGGTCTCCTATGTCAGGTCGGGGAGATATCTACACTGATTCAATTAGTTCCAAAGGTTTAAGAATGAGGCTGATATTGTTCTATAATAAATCAATACATTTAATCAGAAGACCATAACCCACCATGTCCGATGGTTTCTTAATTTCCCAGCTTCTCTCTAATCTTTCTGCGGCAGCTCAGTTTTATTAAAAGTAATTTCAGGAAACAGCTGGGCACTGCAGTTTATAGGAAAAAAACACTCAAACAGGAGTAAGTGGTTTATTTGTTAGGGGCTATTTTCACTCAAGGATTAAAAAACACATTTGGTGCCACTGTGAGTATTTTGGGCCGCCTGACCTAATCAGGCAAAATGTTTTAAAACCACCTTAGTGGGTTTGCAATGTGGGCACAGGGCTTTAAAAAAGCATAAAACAAGCAGCTGCTGTTCTTTCTTACAAATTTTGCTGAAGCAGGATGTGTTGCGTGGGAGTGAGACAGAACTACACTGACAAAGTTCATGGTGGCAAGGGAACATGTCCCCCGGTGCAGCACTGTGGCTGATCGGTGCGGGTTTCAGAAATGCGGTGAACTCTGCATTTCATAAGATTGTCCAAGTCAGTTGCTCTGGCATCCTTACCTGTAAAATTACTATAAAATGTCCAAATAAACCCAAGGGACAATATAGCAGGAAAATGTCCAAAAAAGTGATCGTGCAATGGGTCTTTTGAACATGAGATCGACACAAAACTAAAAAGAACACACAGAGTACTTAGGATAAGAAAAGAAACATGTAGCAGCCTCAAACCCAAAGGTCAACTTGGAAAGACATTCGAGAGCTCCCAGCAGAAGTCACCAATGACAGTGTTGATGTGCTGTAAACAAAAACGGGATTTCCAAAGTGAAATTTTTACACCATGTCCTGCCCCCTGCCTGCTGGTCTCCTTGTGTGATATGTCCGGATCCAATGTTTACAGACCTTTTCCAGAGTTCATGTCCTAAAACTGGATATACACACAAATACTTGTCCATGCAATCACTGTTGGGTTTTGATATTTTCTGAGGCTGCTCACCATTTCACAACTACACACATATCCCAGAGTGGCGTTGGACTAGTGGCAGAAATTTGGACTATGGGCAGAAAAGGTCTCTGGTTCGTCTCTGGTTCGACTCCACGGAGAAACAACAAAAAGACGAACCTGGATTGATCTGTCCAAAAATCCAAGAGGATTCTCCCTACCCTGTCTAGTGCCCCTGAGCAAGGCACCTTACTCCCCCAACATCTGCTCCCCGGGCGCCGTACATGGTCGCTCACTGCTCTGTGTGTCCTTCACCAGATGGGTCAAAAGCAGAGGTTAAATTTCCCTACCTGCATGAGTGTGCCTGTGCATGTCTGTGCTTGGGACAAATAAATGCATCTGCATCTTAATCCCATATATGACTTGTTAACTTCACTTAATCTACTAACACAACAAATTATTCAACACAAAACAACGTTCACACAGAGGTGAAAGAGTTAATGCTAGCGGTCGGATGTAGCTGTTGCTTTACTGTCTGTATTTATCATGGTGCATCACTGTGACCTCGGGGACCGGGGTAATAAATCCACTCATTGGTGCCAGTCAGCAAAGCCCTTAATGAGCCCTGCCTCTGTGTTATGACAACACTGTTGGTAAAGCATTGCACCATTTCCCCCACTGTCACCTACAGGGCGGTTCTTGTAAACTGTTAAGTCCCCTTTACACTTTATCTCTCCTTCAGCCTGCTGCGAGCTGTTCACACTTTCACATACCGGGCAAACTCTGGCCATCGGGAAATCGTTTCATTCGAATCCCTCCTCGTCCTCTCTGCTGAATCGTCCAGAAAAGGTTTGCTTCTCTTTGTCAGGGCTCTCCCTGCTTCCTCCAAACCCTGTTTTTTTATTTTTTTTGTCTGCAGAGATTTTGTCTCACAACACTCTCTGTTTTAACTCTGAAAAACAAGCTCCTGCTCATTTGTCAGTGTCCCCTTATCTCCACCCACACTGTGTTCTCCAGGACCTTTCAACAACTCAGGTTACTTGGATGGGTGGCTGAGGGTGAGTGTGTGTGTGTTGGGGGAGTAAATACCACTGTCCACCATTCCAGCAAGCTCTCACCGCAGAAAATAAATCAGATTTTCCTAAATGCAGCTTCATGTTCCCCGATATGAAGATGGTAAGACATCGGGCCCACAGGTTCAGCCCGAGCACTGAGCACGCACATTACACATACTTACAAATGCTCTCGCTGTCTTTTAAAGCTCTGAACCTTACACATCATCAAACAATAGGAAGTCCTGGAGCATGAATCCCCCAGCTCTCGGATGTAAGACAGTGGAGAGTAATGTTATCCAACTGCAACAGAGGCTCAGGGGCAGGGTGACATGAATCACACCTTGGAAAAAGGGCAGTTTGAAGGTAACTGCTATCAGTGACCGAGGAAGTGATTCTGGTTTCCATGGCCGTGGGCGGTCCAGCATCAGTATCTTGTCAGAGGGCCTTTGTGTGGGATGTGATCGTTGACTTCTCATCACCATTACAGCATAGCTACTGTTTGTTGTCCACATAGTTACCTTGCAGATATAAGCATGTGCAAATATAGATATATGTGGCTGTTGGGTGAGCTATAGCCAAGCTCTTACAGAAATGTCATGAAATGAATGGCGTGCAGTGCATTGTGGTTAATTGGGTTGTGTGTGTGTGTGTGTGTGTGTGTGTGTGTGTGTGTGTGTGTGTGTTAGTGCCAGCCAGAGATAGAAAGTGTGAGATAGGTCTGGAGGGGCTGCACGCTCAATTTAGATTGAACCCGTCAAATCAGTTTGTGTTGGTCAGTGGAAATTGTGTCCACAAACAAATCAGCACAAGGACGCTCAGACACGTAAAATGATGTGTGATTTATTGTGAACCTGTAGAAGATGTAGAAGAGTAGGGGGTTTTTCAAATTTCGGCTCTCCTTGCGAAAAGAATGTGGCCACATGTGTCTCAGAGCACCTCCACATGTGGTTTTCATGACCTCAGGACACATCGGGGACGTATTCGAGTGCATTCACACCTGATTACTCATGATCATTCAGGACAGATGGTAATATGATCTGAATCTTGTCTGTATGTTGGCCCAGTGATGAGCAATGTCTCAAACAAGTGGGCACTGTTGTGTTATGTAAACGTCGGCTGGGATTGGCTCCAGCCCCTCAGAGGCCTTTAAAAGGGATAAGCCTTGTAAAATATGGATGGATGGGGTGTTTGTTTACCATTAAATGTGTCATGTTGGTTAATGGCCCACTTCCACTTCATCAATGACATTATTGGCACTCAAACATCACACGTCAGGGTTCAGTGCAGGAAGGAAGTATTTAAAGCATGAAGAAGAAAAGAAGACCAGGAAAACCCAACTTGGCTGAAGGGGAAGTGACGGCAGTCTCTCATTAACCACCAGTAACTCGCTTAACTCAGACTGTAACCAACAATAAACAACCATATATAACAGGATTTATACAGTATGCTCTATACATCCTCTCTTTGCCATATACTCTATATACATGTATGTGGGAACTATTTAAACAGGCCCCAGATATCATCTGATATACACCCCCACTGGCTGTATATAAATTATAATTCCACAGTGACCTTTCCACGGCTCCACAGTTTCAGTTCAGATTTGCTCTCAAACAGGATTTTTCAGGGCTTTTCATTTGAACCGGGAAGAAAAGCCTCCGCTGGTCTAAATGGTAATTAGCAGCTGGTAGCCATAATAGACTAGTGGGCATCACAAGAGTCTCACTGATATGACGCTGAAATCCTTTCTTGCAGGACTGACACCTTCAACACCCTTGCAGTATGAAAAAAGAGAGACAGCATAAAAAACTGTCATAAAGAGACAAGACAGGATTGTTACGTGTTGTATCCTCCATTGTGCGCATACAGTGTGTTGTGTACAGGCCAAGCTAAGTGAGGGAGGGAGGAAATACAGTAGGAAGACAGAGAGTAACAGAGGAGACACAGAGTGGGAGGAAATGAGAGGAGAAGCTCTCACCGCCGTCAATGCAAGACCATCATCCAGCAGCTGGAGTATTATCTGCTTAATCCTGCTATCATTTACACCCACATCTTCATGGCTGGCCAGTCAACACATTATGGATTTACATGGGGGATTAGGCGGTGGTAGTGTTAAGGCGATGACGATGATGATGGGAATTATGACAATATGAGGTTATATAATGATGCTGAGTATTCACAATATGTACAGATTTAGTCTTTCTAGCTAGAGAGCAAAACATCATCAAAGTAATAGCAGTAGAAGTAGTAGTAGTAGTGGTAGAAGTCTGCCTTTCCAATCTGAATCCCCCATTAAAAGCTGCTACTCACTGCATTATTTGTAAGGCATCATTATTTTACAGAGCATCTCTTTTTAAAAGAGCTCTTGGCTAAATACACATACGGTTATAAAGACTCTGTAATAGAGCTTAATGGCACAAAAGAGAAGTACTCACATTCTATAAATCTACTACTTTATTTTAGAGTATAAATACTTTGTTATGAGACATTAAAAATCCTATTTAAGTACAGATAACCAGCTAAATATTGTGTATGGTAGTAGGTCAGTATGTAGTACTGTTGAGTGTAGTTTTAACTACTCTACACTCATAAGCTGTTTTCAGACACGACCTGCGGGTAAAGTCGAAGTTTGCATTTCACACAATGGGAGGTTTTCTGCACAGACGCCTTCTCAACAGCAACAAATCCTCTGCGGTATTCAGGCGAAAGTGAAGCCGCCGGGTGCAGCAGACAGAGACAGGAAGAGACGTATTAACTCCGCTGCAGAGATCACGGGATTTGATTTATTTTTGTTTGTGTCATTTTTGCATCTGTCGCGTGTTTGAAGCGTCATCAACCCCCCCCCTCCAGCTTGCGGTGAATCTAGCGGGGGATCGCCTGTTGTGTTCTCAAGTCGGATCCCCCTGGATTTCTACGGAAATTAAACTAGCATGTCAGGCGGTTATGGTCCATAGAAACTGTCGAAGCCGTCTCACTAGGACGCACATGCACATATCTGTGGGGTTTAGTGCACGTCTGAAAGCAGCTATACAGTCTGCTTTGTATTCAATGTACATTATAGTCTTGTATAATCTGTTGTAGCTCCCACCCTGGGGGATGGATGAACTCCTAAGGGGATTTCAGATGATTAATGAGGTAGGAAGGAATAATATTTAAATCAGGAAAGACTTCAATTGAAATTACTGCCGTGCACAACGAGGGGGACAATGATGGGATGTAAATGTCAGTATACTTCATGTTGCCATCACTTTTGAAAGAGGGGGAGAGTGTGCAGAGTATAGGAAACCCCTCTGGAGTCTGGACACTGGTGGTGGTTGATGGGATGGAGGGATGGTGAGGACGTGAATGAGTTGATGAATGACTGACACGACAGCTGACGGCGAGGGAGCAGAGAACAGGTTGAAAGTTTCACAGTGACAAACAGATTGAGAGTGAGAGATAGAACCTTTAACGAATGGATCATAAAGATAGACTTTCAACAAATTCCCCCAAAACTAAAAACTGTGCTATATTCAATAGGTGCAATATTAGAGCCACTTAGATAGAAAGACAATTTGAGATTTCAATAATAAAGTTGTGATCCTACTTAAATAAAGTAATTATATGACGGGAATTAATATATTACTATATTACTGTAGTTGTAAAAAATACGTTGTACTGTACAAGTACAATATCACTTTATTTATATTCATCAATTTTAATAGCTAGTATAGAGTATTAAATAAGTATTTAAAAAAGTACTGTAAAATTGGCCTTGACTTCAGTACTTGGGCACTTAATTACTGTCTGCTGTAGTCAATACGGGAGGACAAAACAGGCCAGCTGAATTCTACAGAGATGGAATGTGAAAGTATGAAATAAAATAAAATCAAACGTCAATAGACAGTGATTGTTTTTACAGCTTGTTGCAAAATGCAACCCAATTTAGAAAGTTGTAAAATACTGGTTTCAAAAAAATCGGGGGCCAGTGTAATTTGCCTGATCAATTATGAAATGTGTTTAGGGAATTAAAAGTTAAAAAGTGATTTCAGAACATGGGGTTTTGGGGAAATTAAATTAGTGCCGCTTGGATTAGTCACTGTTCATGTGTCTTAATGAGAAAAAAAATGAAATTACACTGCAGCTATACAGCTTTCTGTGAGAGTGTGTTTTATCTACTCTTGTGCATTGTGAAAGGGCAATGGGTTGAAACTGGTTCCACGAGATATAACAACAAAGTACAATTTTTTTCTTAGGCAGAAATTGCCAGTAGAGGATTGGATCAAATATAAAGGCTCCATTGTTCTGTCTAAAAGACACTTGGTGCCGCTGTGACGACAGCGTAGAAGTGGCATCATTAACCCTGGACAGTGTCGGGATGAGGAAAGGGCCACAGGAAGCTGGTTCAGCAGACGTCAGCATCACAGCTGTTCACTCCACACACAGCTCAAGGAAAATGAACAGTGCGAGCATCAGAAAAATATTGTTTACTTGTTTTATAACAGAATTATTCCTCGTCATTAGAGACTCCTCCTCAAACAATTTTACAATATGCTGTCACCTTCTATTGTTTTTGTGCTGGATGTTGTGTGCAGAGCTTTTTATAAACAGTCTATTGTGCAGAGTTAACTTTGTGTTCATTCTACCTGGTTTATCTAAAGTGAAGATTTTTATTGTAAAAGTTTTTCATGAAATGAAACTGAATCTGCTCTGTAACTGTTCATGTACGTGGCTTTGATATAACTTTGAATTATTAACTTAACCGGTTATTTTTTTCCACAGAGTGCATGTTGGCAATTTCTTTACAGACCTTGTCTTGCAATCTTCCAACCCGATTTCATAACTTTTCAAAATAAAAGTTTGGTATAAAGCATTACAGCAACGAAACAAATGTTGTGCTTTTACTGTGAAGACAACTGTATTCCATGAATGCTTTTGCCTGGATGGAAATCAGCACAGAACAATATCTGTGTTCATCCAATATAGTGAAAAAAATCATATTATCAAAATGATCTGGTGGTGGTTGTAGTAGTTAACCTGAGGATGTAGAGGAGGAAATTGGCGGAAGGCACAAGGCACTCTAAATCACTTTCTGTGGCAGTTTACCTTAACATGCCAAGAGTGAAGCTGATTATAATGAATGGTTTGGAAACAGGGTGTTCCACATTCTGTGAGACATTTGTGGAATTATAGTTATTGTAGATATTTCTGTCCTTGAAGTTACATATAAACTGTTCTTTCTGCTTCACAGAGTAACCACACACACACACACACACGCACACACACACACACACACACACACACACACACACACACACACACACACACACACACAGACACACACACACACACACACACATACACACACACAGGACAAACACACATACACACACAGGACACACATCATTGTCCTCAGCTGTTGAGTCATTCTCACTTGCCCTTCTTTCAATTATTAATTTGGTCCAGTGGGGAGTTTGCGGTGGAATACTCCTGCCTGGTATTTATTGCACGCGCCCGTAGGGATGCCTCACTCTTTAACAGAACACGTGTAAATGTATGTGTGCACATATTGTAATTCAAGTGCAAGCGGACCTCTGGAATAGAGGAGTATGGGGCGTGGTAGATAACGAGCACGACGGGGGGGGGGGGAGGTCGAGGGGATGGCGAGCGGTGGATGTGGAGTGTCACAATGCGCCTCAGTGCCATACCAAGAGTGATTAAAACAACGCCTCAGGTCAGCACCGAATTGGGATGATGGGGAAGAATGGAGACAGCCAATCACCATCTGCTAACAGTTTGCTGACTTTGCCCGCCCTGGTAGTTAAGGAGACACTCCTACAGTCCCTCAGGGTAGGTGGCAGCATGTGGCCTACATTTTTAGTTACTTTACAGAGTGTCCTGGTGCACATGCTGCGCCTTCACCTACACAGCTAATCGAGCGAGAGCGTGGTGATCAAAGAGCGAGCCCCTCTTCTAATCTCAGGTACATGTGAGTCAGTGAGTATGTGTCAATGTATGCAGGCTTGCTGTGATGCTCTATACTAATACTCATCAGGGCCCAATTACACTGCAACTCATTACAGAGTTCAGGTTTTTAGGTTCAGGATTCAGTCCACTTTACTTTAAAGAGATCATAAAAGGGTTGACACGAGTGCAGACGCACAAGTGTGTGTTAATGTGTGTATGCAGCATGTGTGTCTAATTGCGAAATTATGCAGACTGCGAGGCACTGTGCTGTGCCGTATATTTTTGTTAGGATATGCAAATGGTTTTTCATGCTGTTAACACAGGAGATGTTTAGGCTCAGGTGAAAGATGGAGAAAACACATTGTGTTTGTGCTTTTAAGGGATTGTGCTAAATACTTTAATGCAGTGTCGCTCTGTGCATGTGACGTGCACCTGGAGACGGTCAGGAGAGGCTGTCCCCTGGCGTTCATCGAGTGACCCTCTGAGCACAATGGGAGTTTTGTCTGAAATGTTGTTTCAGATGAAGCAAAATGTGATTAATAATCCATTAGTGAAAGACGTGCCCGAGTTGCAAAGAGGAGGCAAATAGCAGACGAGCTGCGAGGGTTCAGGAAGGTTTGGCAGAAGATACAGAGAACCTGCATGTGTGGGGCTAATGGCGATACAGATCTTTGTCTGTTTGTGCCAAAAAGCTGAGCTGTTTGTTGGAACTAATTCTAAATTATCCCTTCATATAAGTCAACATGTCTTATTGACCACTTAAAACGTTTTACACAACAAGTCACATTTAAACATTCATACAGCTAATTCTATATGCAGCTCCTTTTCTACCACACATCACACTGTCAGCACGGCCGTCAGGGGCAATTTGGGGCTCAGTATAATGCCCAAGGCAGTTCAGCATGGAGACTGGAGGAGATGGGGATCAAAATACTGACCTTTTGGCTGGTGAACAACCCTCCTGAGCCACAGGGGTATTGGTCAACATTAGCCTGTGTGGATAATAACACAGCAAAAGTTATCCTCTTTGTGTGCGTACAAGAAGTCTCTGCCTAAAAGAACTGTGGTATTCCCTCTTCCCCAGGAGGTAAAAACAGTAGAATGCCCAGTAAGCACTGGGCACCCAGTCCTCTCTCCTATTGGATCCAGTCCTCTTTCCAATGGATCCACTAGTTGTCCCTGGTACGAGGCAGCTCTGCAACGCTCTCCTTACAGCCTTGTGTCGCTTCACTCTGGGCAGTCGCAGCCTCCTCTGCCTCCTTACACACTCTTTATATCCACTTTCAATATTGTTTTCATTCATATTTATCAGACAATTGTCTTTAAGTTGTTGTTTGCAAAACACTGTGAAATGAGACATTGCTCAGCTTCAAATACTAGTGATCAATATATATCCACTTAGAATCGATGCAAATAACCCAAACTAAAAATAACTAATAAAAAACTACTGTTTCATTTAAAACAATTCTGTAATCACCTATAAATGTAATCGTATGTAGTAAACTTATGAACTGTAAACTTAAAGTATGACTGTGTAAATGTGTTGTTCTGAGGGAGCCAGCACAACTTTTCATACAGGACACAGTGATGTGTCGTACCGATATCATATGTATTCAAACACTGTGTGGGCAAAGCTAGGAACAATCCCAGCATGCACTATGCATGAGCCAGATGCTGATTTACAGCCCATCCTTGGGCAAAACTGGAATAAACCGCCAATCACTTGCTTTTTACATCATTGAAGTCTACCATATTTTATGCTTCCAATTAGCCAAACATCATGTGACAAGCCTCATTATGGAAGCAGCAGACAAATGCTAACCAAGGGAAACAATGCAGACTCCATACCTGCAACTGATTATGAAACCTGAAAGAAGGAATGCACACAAGAGAACTGACAGCAAACTTTTGGAGAAAGTGCAGGAACACAAGGACCCTGGACAGTTCGTTAGCTGGGTCCACCACTGTTTCAGCACCACGGATAGCTACACTGCTCTGAGTTGCCTTTCGGAAGCAGCCTTGTTGGTGCACACACACACCAACACAACACAGCTATCCTACTGCTTCCTGGCTCATTACCAAAACCAGTCAGCATTCAATAGCATCACGGACAGAAACAAAATCTTTCACTATTTGGCCATTTCTTCTTCTAACCCAGCACCAGACACACCAGACAAATAGTTTACTTCTGCCACATTTGCAGATAGAAAGCCAACGTTTCTACTTGTTACCGCTGCGTTGCGAGCCTGCTCCCTTTCTGAGAATATGGTTTAGAAGGATAACACAGTTCAATCAGGCGAGTTGCTGCAGTGATGAAGACGGTCCATTGTGCAAATTGTCTCCAAGACAAAGCTAAATAGTTTTTTTCAGCACTTTGGTGCCCTAATGGACCATTTACCTGTGCCCTATTATAGTCTTTTACAAAGAACCACCATTAGAGGCAGACAATACATCCGGGGGTATAATAGATTTTAGATCAGCTCCTTTATATTACAGTGTTTGTCAAAAGAATGTGTGCAGGGGTGTGTGTCTGTGCAGGATATTACAAAGAGTATGTGCACCTGTTATCACTGAGTTACATGCATGCATGCAAATACATGTGTGTTAGTTGTCATCTGTATTTGGAAGTTTTTTGCTGAAAAGGAAAGAGGAATATGTCTGTGGAGCTGCTGCTTCTTTTTAACCAGGCTGCTCTCTGATCCGTGGAGTGCTTGGGCTGCATTATTTTGGAGGGCAGTGTACAGGTCTGAATTCTGTCCACAAAGCAGCACAGGTCGGCAAGACATGGCTGCACTATTGATTGAACTTCTGAGGCGGCACTTCCAAAAACGTGAGGAACATGCTAAGAGCCGGCAGGGGGGAAACAAAGAGGTGGGGCTCGGGGCGAGATGTAGCTGTGCATACATGTTGCTCCACCGAAAGAGAATGAGTGGAGATTCAGGAAGCAGGAGCAGGACTGGGAAAGATTAGTCCTCTCTCTCCCTCTCCCTCTCTCTCTCTCTCTCTCTATGTGTGTGTGGTTTAAAATGGGTGCGGTGAGGGAAATTAAACTTTGGAGCCGGCGTAAGAAGATCACAGAATGCATCACACATTCCAGTGGTCCATGAAACTGAAATCTCATTTCAGTGTGAGCGACGACACACAACATGCATGTAAACAGGGTGAAGGTGAAAATGGGAAAAGAGATTGAGGCTCTTTCTCACATACACACATTCAAAGCATTGGCAAGGTCTAGCAAAGGCAAAATCATGAGGCGTCATTAAGATGCACATAAAGATTTGTTTTCTTTCGAACGTGCAGAAAAGGTTGCAAAGGTTCCTCTACGTTGTTATATGTTGCCTGATCAAGTGGAAATAGAAAGGAAAGGAAATGACATGAAAACAGGCGAGTCGATGAGCCTCAACATGTAGAACAAAGCAAAGGAAGATATGAACGGGTTCTTCCTCGAGAAATCTATTCATCTTCATTGATTCTTCTTTATTATTTACTGTCCCTCAGTCAATGGTCTCCGCCCCTGGCAGAGAACATAATGTAGCCTTTACACCTGGGGTATGTTTTCTTCTCAAAATGGAAACTGCGTGATCAGATGTAAACTGATTGTTCTATCAGCAGCGTGAGCACCTATGCAGTGTTCTCTAATAATAATGATGAGCATTAATTATTGATTTGAGAGCAGATTTCTTCCTGTGATCATGCTGCGCTGCCCTACATCTTCCAAGCATCTCGTGTCATGTGTGGCCTGGTGTTAGTGAACAATATGACCAACAAAGACAAAGTAACCTCTGACTTTATTTTAAAAGTGCTACTCGGGATGGCCCCACTTGAGTCCTGAGAGGAGAGATTGAACCAATCTCATTCTGAAACTATTAAAACCTTTTTAATAATGCAGATGTGACCAACCTAATACTGTCGACCACAACTAAACATGTCCTCGTCCACAAAACAGGCAGTTTCCTCTGAGTCTGTGAGGTTTCTTTCTTTGGAACAGACTCAGTTTCTTACACAATCTTTTCAAAGTCCTGATTCGTGTCGTGCTTATGAGACAAAATATGAAATCTTTCATTACTTTTGAAAGTTACTCTTGGCGACAGACTGATCTTGATATTCCCTTTGTGAAATGACAAGGAGCCTAAAACTACTTTCCTCGTAAAATAATCTTCTTCAACACGGCCCTAATGCTGCGTTGTGCCATGGTAACAAAGAGCTGAGCTGCTTTTCTCAAACGTTGTGACAGTCTGATATTCTAAAGAACTGATCCAGCAATAAAGAATGTTGTATCGCATACTAGTAATTTTCATTATCCCTGTGGGATCACAGATAAACACCCAGAATTATAACCAGTGAAAATAATTTGTTTAAACCTATGTACAATGCACTGAAGAATGTGTAATAGCTTACTTTCAAGCATGGGGCCTGAAAGGATAATTCTTTATAGATTTGCCTTTTGAGATTGGAGTCCTTGTGACATTTAATTAGACAGTGCAAAAATAACATATATCAGGAAAGGACCTTTCCCTGTCTTTCAGATACAGGAGATTAAATCAAGAAAGAAACTTAATCCATAAATGCAGCGTATTACTTCAATGGCTCCTCTGTAAAATACCACAGTCTCTGCTGCCACTGGTTAACACTAATAGGGCATAACATTCCTGCTTTTGATATAGTATAAAGAAAACATGTAGTTACTTAAATGAATATATCTTAATTTCACTAATATGCAAATAAATAAAGGGGATTTTTTGTAATGGCAGTAATCAAAAATCAAAATTTGCCTGATGGGGCTTAAGAATCTGTAGAAGGTGAGCCCTCCTCTGCCCATAGCCCTCGAATAGAGTGTGGAAATACTACCAAAAAAATGTAGAAACCTCCGAGTCAGAAGTGAAGGTTCCCTCTCCCAGGACAGAAGTGCCCCACATATAAATATGAAATCCACAAGTAAATGTTCAAATTTGATAAGAAATAAAAAAAATACAGTAAAAATGTTGAAAGGTTGAAATTTCAGAAGATAATATACCTTTGCAAGCTGGTGTCAGAATTGAAAAGGTGAGACTGCCTCTTCGACGTGCTTGAAACTCTAATATTTGTCATTATTTCAGGACTGACACTCACTGGGATTAATAGCTCCTGTCTTAACCTTTTTTCTCTCTCAGTACTGTTACTGCTGCCATCTTTTCTCATCCCTCTGTCCCGTCTTCTCCCAGAGGTTCACATATCCTTGAGTTTGACATTATGCAGCCTCATAAGCTGCTCCACTTGGGTTCACTTCTCATCGCTCTTCCTTCCCCCTCAAATGGATCTTCTCGATAGCATGTGCTTAACATGAGGAAAGGGGACATATGGAAATTAAAGGTACCCAAAGTGGGTCGTTAATTTCCCACTGAGCTCCACTGATTTATTTACATCGCTAAAATATGTCACTGAGGAAGCATCCATATATTGAGGCCTAATCAGATCCGTCTGAAGGACTGACGAGGCACAGCCGACCGGGCGCTGAGCGTCTCTTTGATTGATCTGTTAATTTCCTCTGCACCGAGATTCCTTGCTTGGTTTGACCCGCTTTGATATATGTACTCTTTTGAGTCTGCAGGATATTTATATGAGGGGGGAGCCGCCAGAGAGAAAGGCTGCCCTGCTGGCGAGATTTCCAGCCCCTCAGATTTCATTCTCCAGGATCGATTAAGTTTTCCTTTCGACTCTCTCCACTGCTTTGGCGCCTCTAAGCGCCCGATGGGAGGCTCAGAGCGAACGTTTGGCTTTTCATCCCATTTTCAGAGCCAGCCTCCAGCTTGGAGCATTACAGGTTCTCATTCGCATCCTGACTGAGGTAAATATGCAGCTCGATGTGTTTTGCCTCGAATTTCTGGTTTCCTCAGAAGGGAGCTGTGAACCCCCCCACCCCCCCAGCTCGCTGTGGTAGTGATGAAAGGGAAACACATGCAGAATGAGTCTGGGTTATGAGAGTTGCGCTGATACGTTTCTCCTGAGTGGATGTTAGAGGAGGAGTGTGTGGTAAGGAGCAAGGAAAGAAGGAGAAGAGTTCAGCAGGAATACAGAGATAGGATGAAACTATGCGACATAATACAAAATGTTATTACTATATAGGTCCTATATTACAAATCTTAGCCATCCTAGCATCACAGCACTGTCGAGGGTCCAAGTATTGATGGTACCCTGAAGATGAATCCTATAGGCTCAAGTATCATCACCAGCAGGTTTCCCCTCTGCTTTGTTTGGTCTGAACTTTCAGACTTTTCCGTTAAGTCGGAAACAAAATAACAGATGTCAAAGTTGCCTCAGACAATGGCCCAGACCAAGGGACCAAAATATAGTCTGACCAAAAGAGCTGGTCTCTGACTGGATCAACAACCCTGAGTTGTTTGCAGTGTAAACAACTTATTTGTTGGGGATTGTTCTGACTTTCGGACCAATTGCAGGAAGTTGAGACAGCATTGAGTGATAGAACAAATAAAAGAAGCGGAAGCAGCACTCCTCCGATACAATGATTCAAAGACAAGGAGGTTAATTTTCCTGGTAGTTATAGCAAAATAGGTACAAGCAGCCCACATAGGTGATGATAGCAGGACGTGCATATCATATAAAAGTCTAAATTACAAAGTTAAACCAACAGGTTCAAATGTAAACAATGTAACAAAGACATGAACCTTGGTTTGGACCATAATCAAGCCTTTAGCTATCGGGTGAATACGTCCGTACCCACTGATTCAATCGGTAAAAACTATATTTACACATTATATCTTTTTGGGCTCTGCGACCTTTCCAGCTTCTGCCCAGTATCAGCTGGGATTGGCTCCAGGCCTCCCTGCGACCCTCAAAGGATAAGCTAGTTTAGATGATGTATGGGTAGAGAGCACCTTTCAAAACAGCTGTTTCAAAGTTCTTCGCAAACAAGGACAATCAAAAAAAGCAACATGATTTAACTTTTTGATAAATTACGATAAAGAGATATGATTTTTAGGCAAATGAGACGATCAGTGTGAAGCTCGGTGAGCCTTGATTTACTGCTCATAGAGTACAGTTTGGACTATCATGTAGCGTAATGAATAAGTGAGGGAGGCTTTTGGGACACAGCCTCTGCCTTGTTTTCATTTGAATATCAATTATACAATTTTTAACTGCCCACTCTAGAAACATCCAGAATGATTTGTCTCTGGGGCGGCATTGCTCCATAAAACCCTGTGGAAAATGAAATCAACTGCACACACGCTCTGTAGTTTTGTCTTGGCAAGAGCTCAATCTGAAATTTACACGAAGCACAACAAAGGAGAAAAAAAACAAAAACATGTGGGTTTCCCAACCACCAGGAGAATGTGTGAGTCCGCTTAACAACTCAGTCAGCTCTGTTTCAAACGCCAACCCGGCTTCCTCAGCAAACTTTCAATTACCGTTTGTGAAACTGGGTCAGACAAAAGGTTCACACATCAGACACTTTGAAAAAAAAAAGCAATTTGCGTAGCCCTCCCCCTGTCGGAATCCGCTGTAACCGTGTCAAACGTGCCAATATTATCGTGTGCTAAAAGAACTACAGAGAGGAGGTAGAGGTATGCCTGTAAAACCCATTTCCTGCCTGTATGGACCCTTTCTTCTAAAGGAGAAGCCAGCCTAAGGAAATGCATGCTGGGAGGAAAAGGCTCCCTGAGGTGGCTTGTGGCTATGTTGATTATGGCGCCTATGAACAAATAGAGTTTGGAGCAAACAACAATAAGCCAAAAGTGATGTAAGTAATGGAGGAGGAAAAGACGGTGGCATCTGAGAGAGGTCCTGGGCAGCCCCTCTTCACCCGCCGCTAGATCTTCTGTGTGGGTGACGTCTACACTTGCCAGCACGGACAGATGGAGGAGGACGGAGAGGGTGATGGACGGAGAAAAAAGTGAGTCTGAAGGTAACGGAGAGAGACAGAG
Organism: Pleuronectes platessa; assembly: GCF_947347685.1. Lineage (NCBI taxonomy): Eukaryota > Metazoa > Chordata > Actinopteri > Pleuronectiformes > Pleuronectidae > Pleuronectes > Pleuronectes platessa. The sequence goes on along the minus strand of NC_070636.1, from coordinate 19,722,936 downwards.
AGAGAGAAAGCACACGCAGGAGGCTGGCTCATGGGGTTGGTGCTGTCTGTCTTTGCTGGCAAGTGTGTTTCTCCTGACGGGGGAAGTAGAATATCTGGCAAAGGTCGGCAGAGCGAAGGCCACTGGATGTGGTTACCAGGCAGCGGTGCTTCTATTTCAAGGGGCTTCAACAAATGGTTGGAGTTGAGTGTGAGAGGAGTTAGAGGAGAAGACTGAGACAGTGAAACAACAAAATGTTTAAACAAATCAAAAATCAGAAGATCTATCAGGAGTCTTCTATTACGGCACAACCAAAACACAGCAGCGCGCCATGATACGTTTCCTACCGCTGCCTTTGCAGACAGCACCTGTTTGCATTTAGCATTCTGCTCACGTAATTGCTTGCTCCAATAAATCCCCAAGAGACAAGCAGTGATTTGTTAGCTTTTCCTGTGCAGTGATAATACTGTAATAGAAACATAACTTATGTGGCAAAACAATAAACAGCGGCAGCTAAGAGGAAATATTGATCATTGCCGACGGAGAGGCAGACATGCTTTTCATTGTTCGTTTTTCTTTCTTAACATTTCAATTCCCACTTTAAAGAAATTATAATAATAATACAAATATAATAAAACTCTTTTAATTACAAATAAACACATGAGCAAGGGTTTGTGTGCCTGTATTCTTAAATTATTTCGTATTCTTTTGAAGGAAATGAAATTGTCCTGTTTTACAGGGGGAAAATATTCCGTGTAAATGAAATGTGTTGCCAGTAATTGAGCCAGAGCAACTTCTTCACCTCTGACACAGTGGATTTGGATACTGGTTACACATCAAACAATCCAATTACCCCAGCAGCTTTGTCAGGGCTGAGCACCCCCGCAGGGAGCGTCTCACCTGCCCACATCTCAGGGAGGATCGGCTCCCATTGTGATGAGTACAGTGGTCCTCTGACAGATGTCAGTCTAACTGAGCACTGCGGCTCCAGTTGTTGCCTGGCTCTCTCTCTCTCTCTCTCTCTCTCTCTCTCTCTCTCTCTCTCTCTCTCTCTCTCTCTCTCTCTCTCTCTCTCTCTCTCTCTCTCTCTCTCTCTCTCTCTCTCTCTCTCTCTCTCTCGTGCGCATGCGGAGCAAGTGAGTGGAACCTGAGTGAGTGGTGCGTGAGTGTGGCCGCTGTGCCAATTTTTTCATTGCTTTCTTCTACTTTTTCTCGTCTTTTTTTTTCACGGTCGTTTGTATGACTATTTGTGGGGTTTTTTAGGTTTAGTTTGGGTGGGTTGTTTTGGAGTAATTCGGGTGTTTCTTTTATTTCTTTGCCGAGGCGTCCACCCCGGCCGGGGAGCACGGCGTCTTTAGGCACGGGAAATGTTTGGGTCTTTAACGCGGCGGCATGCCGTTAAAATAGCAGCAAAAGCCAGCGTTGAAGAGTGTAGTTTGGCTGTTGGTGATTTGGTCGGGCACGACAAAATTCTCTCTGCAGCCCGTATGAACAAGGCAGTTGTTTTGTTTCTTGAGACGGTGGAACTGGCAAATGAGGTGATTGAAAAGGGAGTATTAATTGGTGGTATTTTCACCCCCGTGCTCTCTTTATCAGCACCCTCTAAAAAAGTAATAATATCAAACATTCCGCCCTTTATTAAGGATGAAATATTAATTGAAGCTCTATCCCGTCATGGCAAACTGGTATCACCCATAAGGAAGATAGCGATTTTCAGCAGCAATCCACTCCTGAGACATGTTGTGTCGTTCAGACGTTTTGTTTATATGATAACGAAAGAAAACAAAGATTTAGACTTTACTCTGAATGTGCCGGTGGAGGGGTTTAATTATTCGGTTTATGTGTCTTCCTGTCTGATAAAGTGTTTTGGCTGCGGCCGGGCTGGTCACTTGGTGCGTGCTTGCCCAGACAGAATGGATAATACTCCCGCTGAGGGGGTATCTAATAGCGAGCAAGCCCCCAGGGTTAACGTTCCCAATAATGGGGAGAGTGCAGAAGCAAATAACGCTACGACAGAGGGAGAGGGGGAGATTTCCTCAGCTGAGGTAGGCCCCATGCATAGGCCCCGCGCACCTTCCCCTGAGCCAGCAGGGGAAGGTGCGTCCCAAGCTGAGCCCGTAAACGCAGATGGTTCCCAAACTAGTGGAGCATTAGAAAATAAGTATTCAACGGATGAGATGGATGCAGAGGATGAAAGCTCTCAAGGGGAAGCGGAGGATGAATTTAAAGTTTTTAAAGATCCAAGCGTGCCCCCCAAAACTCGTAAGCGAACACAAAATGATGAGTCTGCTAAAACAAAAAAATTAAAGCCTACACGAGGCATAAATAAATCTACAGTCGAAAGCGACCTAGAGTCTGACTGTAGTGTGGATTGTAGCTTGCGAAAGGGTGGCTATACCACTCAAGATTACACCGTTGAAGACATTCAACTTTTTCTGAGTGAAACGAAGAATGTCAGAAATATTCACATCGATGATTTTTTTCCTGATCTTGAGCAGTTCATGGCTAAAACAAAGCAGTTCATTTCGGACGGGCTTTTTTCGAACACTGAAGTTTACCGTTTAACAAAGTTTCTCACTAAGTTAAATACCCTTCTCGGTAAAAACAGCAAACCAAAGAAGACAGCACCCAAACAAGCAGCAAAATGATTGATATTATACAGGTTATATTTATTTCTTATCTGTTTTTGATCATGGGTGATTTTCGTGTAGCCTCCCTAAATATCAATGGGGCCAGGGATCCCTTAAAAAGAGCACAACTTCACCTGTTGTCACGCATTAAGCGTCTTGACGTTATTCTATTGCAGGAGACACATAGTGACGCAAGGAACGCAGCTGATTGGGCACTAGAGTGGGAGGGTCTTACCCTTTTGAGCCACAATTCCAATGTTAGTGGTGGAGTTGCATGTCTGTTTGCTAAAAGTTTTAGTCCCATTTCGTACGAAGTGGTGGAAGTTATAGAGGGAAGATTATTAAAGGTTAGAGCCTGTTTTGAAAATTATGTTTTTGTTTTTATTTGTGTGTATGCCCCAACCATTGCAGCAGAAAGAGTGGCTTTTTTAGAAACATTGTCCACTGTTATTTCTGGATGCAATATTGAGGAATATCTGTTTATTGGGGGGGATTTTAATTGCACAGAGCAAGACATGGACAGAAATCATGTTGAGCCACATATGCTTTCACGCAAAAGACTTAGGCAGTGTATGCAGACACATGACCTAAGCGACGTATGGAGAAATTTTCACAAGGGGCAAAAACAATATACCTGGACTCATGTCTGTAGTAGTATGATTTCCTTAGCAAGGCTTGACAGGTTTTATTGTTTTAAATATCATCTTAATATGTTCAAAAATTGTGATATTACTCCTGTAAGCTTTTCAGATCACAGTTTGGTTGTGTGCAGTGTTTTCTTGAACTCAGTGAAGCCAAAGAGTGCTTATTGGCATTTCAACACCACTTTAACCCAGGATAAGGTTTTTAGGGATGTTTTTATAGCCTTTTGGGATGAGTTTTGTGAGTGCAAGGCATCTTTTAGTTCTTTACAACAGTGGTGGGACTTTGGCAAAATGCAAATCCAACAATTGTGTAAACAGTATACACGAAACATCACAAGTGACAGAACCCAGTCAATTGAAATTCTAGAAGCAGAGTTAGTAGAATTTCAAAATTTGGCTTACTCTACTGGGGATAATGATGACGTTGACAATTTGGCAACCAAGAAGGGCGCCCTAGCTGAGCTGTTAGGTCTTAATGCACAAGGGGCATTGGTCCGCTCACGCTTTCAGTGTATAGATCAGATGGATGTACCTTCAAAGTTTTTCTTTAGCTTGGAGAAGAAAAATGGCCAGAGGAAATGTATTCATTCTTTGAAATCTGAATCTGGAACCCTTTTGACCAGTGTGCATGATATTCGAAGTAGAGCTACACGGTTTTATAAAGAGCTATACAGGAGCGAACTAAGCGGTGAACAGGCTGACAGTGTGTTCATGGAGGGATTGCCTCAGGTTTCAGCGGAATCCTTGGCCGAGCTTGATTCAGCTCTGACGTTGGAGGAACTGGAGAGGGCCTTTCAAGGTATGGAGTGTGGCAAGGCCCCTGGCCTGGATGGAATCCCTATAGACTTTTATAAATCTTTTTGGTCTGTGGTGGGGGAGGATTTGCTTGCAGTGCTCAACGACAGTCTTGCTGGAGGACTCCTGCCGGTGAGCTGTCGTAGGGCAGTCCTCACACTTCTACCTAAGAAGGGTGATCTCACTGATATAAAGTGCTGGAGACCCGTGTCGCTCCTGTGTAGTGATAATAAATTATTATCCAAAGCCCTGGCCAACAGACTATGTAGGGTGATACACCAGGTCATCCATCCGGACCAAACATACTGTATCCCCAGTAGATCCATTTTTGATAATGTTGCTCTAGTACGTGATGTTATAGATATGGCAAAAATGTTAGGGCTTAAGGTGGGGTTGGTCTCATTAGACCAAGAGAAAGCTTTTGATAGGGTGGAGCATAGTTATCTGTGGGACACCTTATATGCCTTTGGATTCAGTGAAGGCTTCATTCAGAAGGTCAGGGTTCTGTACAGTGATGTGGAGAGTATTCTCAAAGTCAATGGTGGTTTAGGTGCTCCCTTCAAGGTTGGCAGAGGTGTGAGGCAAGGATGCCCTCTGTCCGGTATGTTATATTCTTTAGCAATAGAGCCTCTTTTGCAGAGATTAAGGATAACTCTAAGAGGGGTGTCTGTGCCTGGGTGTGTGGTACCTCTTCGTGTGTCAGCCTATGCTGATGATATAGTTCTGATGATTAGTGGGAGAAGGGATATAGAGATGGTGGTGGACATCCTTAAGACGTTTGGGTTACTCTCATCAGCCAGGGTTAACTGGTCAAAAAGTGAGGCTCTATTGCTGGGTCAATGGGTGGAGGGGGTGCCAAGGCTCCCAGATAATTTAAGATGGAGGAAAGATGGGTTCAAGTATTTGGGCGTCTTTCTGGGGAACGATGAAGTCATGGGAAGAAATTGGGAGGGGGCAGTTGAAAGTGTTAAGGGGAAGCTCGAAAAGTGGATGTGGCTTTTGTCTAAAATGTCTTACAGGGGGCGTGTACTCATCATTAACAATCTGGTAGCTTCGTCCTTCTGGCATAGACTAGCCTGTGTAGACCCTCCACCTGATATGATGCAGAAGATTCAGTCTGTTTTAGGGAATTTTTTTTGGGATGGGCTGCATTGGGTACCTCAATCTGTTTTGTTTTTGCCAAAAGATGAGGGGGGGCAGGGCCTCATACACTTACAGAGCAGGACTGCAGCTTTTAGACTGCAGTTTGTAAAAAGGCTCTTGATTGGGCCTACAGAGGTTGCATGGAGGGGTTTGAGCTGTGCTATACTGAAAATGGGGGGGGATTTGGGGTTAGACAAATCTTTGTTTTTGATGAAACCAGATGTGAGGTTGTTTTCAAAGTTGCCACCGTTTTATCGCAGTTGTTTTAAAGTCTGGGCCTTGTTTAATGTCAGACGTTTTGGCCCTGCAATCTCCTTACATTGGCTCTTGCAAGAGCCTGTGGTTGGAGGTGCTCGCCTGGATGTCTCCTCGACCAACTTCCCGGCGCTACAGAAGATGCTGTGTGGCGCCAAGATCGTCACGTTGAAGGATGTAGTGGATCTGACGGGGCCAGAATTTGGAAATAGGAGGGGGTTTGCTGATGCTTTGGGGCTGAGGTCGCTTCGGGTGGTTTCGCAGCTCCTGGAAAAATGGCGTGCTGCCTGTACCACAGATGAGACTGAACTGCTTGTGGACTATTGTGCAGGGGTGTCTCGTCCGGACAAGCAGGACTTTTTTCCTCGGCTGGTAGTCTGGCCCAATCTGGACGAGTGTACAGGTCCACTTCTATCTAGGAACCCAAACACTATGCTGCTAAATATGGTTACAGGGAAACAGCTGTATCATGCATGTGTCAAAGCTTTTAATAAGAAAAGTTTGGAGGGCAGGGTTGACACACCGTGGAGCGCTGCTCTCAAACTGAATAGTGGGGTGAGGCCGGAATGGAGAGCTCTTTATAAACCACCATTGGCTAAGAGAGTGTGTGATTTACAGTGGAGAATTCTTCATGGAGCAGTTGCTGTCAATGCATTTGTTTCAGTGATAAACAGAAATGTAAGCCAAGAATGTCCTTTCTGTCAACAAAGAGAAACCGTTTTTCATGCTTTTACACTTTGTTTAAGGTTAGAACCTTTGTTTTGTATGCTGAAGGATGTGTTTGGTGCATTTAGTGAAGTTTTCTCCACTGAGACGTTTGTCCTTGGTTTTAAATATGTTAAGGAAAAAAAAAATGTATGTAAAATTTTAAACTTCGTCCTAGGTCAAGCCAAGATGGCTATTTACATTACTAGGAGAAATAAGGTCGAGCAACAACCAGGGACTAATGTCATTGCTCTGTTTCCTGCCCTGGTAAAAGCCAGAGTTGTGGTTGATTTTAGGTTTTATGAGCTAATGGAAAATCTTGAAACATTTAAGGATGTATGGTGTGTCAAAGAAGCGATCTGCACTGTAAAAGAAAATGAATTGCATTTTAGCCATATTTTATAATTTATTTGTGTTTGTTTATCAGTTTTAATTCTCTATTTCTTTGATGGAAAGGAATAATTGATTATTCCTACTTTTTTTGTTCTGTAAAACCGAATAAAGTAGGTATTAAAAATCTCTCTCTCTCTCTCTTTCTCTCTCTTTCTCTCTCTCTCTCTCTCTCTCTCTCTCTCTCTCTCTCTTTCTCTCTCTCTCTCTCTCTCTCTGTTTTGCATGACATTGCAAAAAATGTCACAGCAGAGTGACCAACTGGAACACACACACACTGTCCCCCCCCCCTGTATTTATTGTGTATTTTCTCAGTGCAGCAACCTCTGCAACACAATGCAAGTACCTGCTCACACAGATGAATGCCTCAGTACTTCTGACATAGATTGCCATATGTATGTGGATTGGCTGATTGGTATGAAGGTGTTTTTGGTGCAAAACAACTGAGCACCTGTAACAAAGGGATTTGTAATCATAGAGAGGAATTTGTCGATGAAGAAAGTAGTCACACGTGTTTCCGTAAATTTAAAATCATAGAAGAAAATGCTAAAGGAGTTCAAACTGATCGTATAAACATATCAGTTCTCATAGAGAGAGTGCTTCACCTAGCACTACAGAAAACCTCCATTACAGCGGCACACATGCTATGTTACAAATCAAAGAATCTGTAGAATCCGGGGCAGGCTTTGATCCGACGTCAGAGAAACTCAATGTCAATGATTTCTTTGAGATTTAATGGTGGGTGGCAAACCATCTTATAGATGCATTACAGCCAGCTAGACACCTCTATTCAGGCTTCACTAGGTGGTTAGTGAACCCTTCTCTGATTCATTAAACCGTGCTTTTCTCTGTAAATTACAGCAGGTTGAGTCCAATTTGAATGTCGGGACTTACAGACACTTGGATGGAGGCATGTTGGTTTTTTTTCTGTTGTATTTTTTTTACGTCTAGAGAATCAGTCACTAGTTACTTCAATTGTATCGGATTTGGCTGCAAAGCTGATAACCCCTGAAACTCCAAAAGTGTTTTGTGGACTCAAACTCTGCACCCACCCCTCCATGGGCATGGTGGTGAGAAGATAATGAGTGAGTTTACATTTTTGGGTGAACTATTCCTTTAATAAGAATGGACATCACTATATAGATACAGTCTATTCAAAAACTAGACCAAATCCCTCATGTTCATTTGGACATAGTCTCAAAACACTGAAGATATCAACACATTTTCCGCAACATATTGGTTGTCACAGGTTTGGACAGACTGGACAGTTACTATCAGGGCTCACTGGTTACCATGCTAACATCGGGAGAGAAGAGAAGTGAAAGTAAAAAAAACTCAGGTCGACTACGGGAATGAAGTCTGATGCTGAACTTGTGACCTTTCTCTGAGACTGGTAAACAGCTTTTACAGATAACAATGACTATATATATATATACACACTTTTAAGTTCGCACTGCACATTGCCAAATTGGCCTTCACTCCAACATATGGAAGCAAACTTTAGTTCCGTGGTTTGGGTCTAAATAAAAATGATGTGTAAGTGCACATTGAGGTTCTCAGACTGGCGAGCGGCTCTGGAGCTGGCATTGTGGGACACTTACAGGATTTATCTGGCCTGTCTCTGGGCATGCTCTGCTGCGTATCGCCAACAATAAGAAACCAGGATGACTCAAGGTGACTGATCCCTCTGAGCATCAGAAGCCGGAGACCTCAGCCATCCACAATCACACCCGTCCGTGTCACAAGTCCTATCAGCATCTGTGGAAAGCCCTAACGAGCATCTGTCAGTCATGTGCAGGAAACAATTTGGTTTCCATAGGTTCCTCTGGCTGCAGGTGGAAGAATAAAAGCACAAGTCTGGGTGGATTTGAGTAAGAGACAGCCTGAGGTGACACACCACATTAAGTCTGAATGCTCGGTGACAGGCGGTGTCCAACGATGAGAGGCAGTGAATGGTGAATGTTCCCTTTCTCCCTGGACATCTCTTGTCAGACAGAAAGCAAAAGGCTCTCATTATTTCTGGATTAGTAATCTTGGCCTGTCGCTTCGGTGAAAACACTGATCGGCGGCGTGCTCAGAAATTCCATCCTGATTGAAAGGAGAGTTCATTTGTGAGTTTCAGGGACATGAATGAGCTCGGTCAATTCGTGGCCGTAACCTTTACTCTTGGAGAAAAACGACCATCCCGACTACTTTATTATATTTTCTTTTTTTGGAGTGACACAATTTTGATGTGAGCCGTGTGTACACCTCATGAGCAAAAAGGTAAAGTGCCTGTTCTTTGTCTAAACTTGAGAATCTGTCAGGGTGATGAGCCCGTCTTGATTTCATCTCGACTTCTCTCGTGAGCAGAACGTGAACTGTCGGAGTACAAAAAGGAGACGTCCAATTGAAAGTCGAACCCTCTCCCTCACATCACAGCTACTTTGCAAATATTTTCACATTTGCCGCTATTTCATGCCCAATAGTCGTTGTTTTCCTTCATTGAAATCAATCCAAATAGAGATGTTTGGTCAACTTTTTGCTTGGTTGCAATTAAATGGAATCAGCTTTTTCATTTGCTTGTGCGGTTCTGCAGCTGCGTGACCTTCACGAGAAGTGGACGTGTGTCCCTGTGCATTTGTGTCAAGATGGAGAGCATGTGCACGAAGAATGCAGTCACAAGGTAATCAAGTTGTATCATTTACCTTGTGCATTTTGTTCCTTTTGATTGGTTCCAGCTCCCCCGCAACTCTCAAGGTTAACCAGTATTGAATGTCGTTGGATGGATTTTTTTCATTTTCTTTTGATTGTAGGATTAAAAGGTTTACACACTCCCTCGGCAGCTGAGCATTTACATTCCGCTTGGCCTTTTAAACAATTTCAATAAGAAGTATAAGGCTCCATGTAAACCTACTAACCTACTGCTTATGCACTACAGCACATTTAGATGTCTGCGGTTTGTACGTTTGATTCAAGAGCAAGGATCACACAAAACAAGTAGAGTAAATTCTAAAGGTTCAAGAGGAACTACAACTACAGGTGAAATAAATACAAAGATGTCTGATAGGATGATATGATATGAAATTGAACAATGGTGGGAAGTACAACTAACTGAAATGCATGAAGAGAGGACTTGAGATAAAACAGGAAATTATATTATGTATGGTCGTCACAAGAAGAGGGAGTTTGCATAGATGCTTATTTGTAAAAGCACTGAATACTACATGTTTCATTCAGTTCCTTTCAACACAAACTTCCCTCAGAAAGGATGGTTCTAGTGTTAGATTAATATCATTCATGGGTCCAATTGACAGTAAATGTCTACAAACTCCAGTGATGAATGTAGTACTTTATTACAGTACTTAAGTAGATTTTTTGTGCATTTTTACTTAACTATTTTACTTAAAGTGTTTACTGTTTATCATTTCTACTCCAATACATATATAATCAGATATCTGTACTCTTTACTTCACATTTCTACAATCCATTGCGTTGCATGTTCACCACTGAGACTTAACCGTTTGGTGACATCATCTGCAGCATTCTATATTTGTTAAGATTGCATTAGTTGACAAGTACTTTTACTTTTAATACTTTAAATGTATTTAAAAGTGCAAGTACTTCCTTACTCTTACTCAAGTAGAAAAGTTAATGTCGCACTTTTACTTTGACTTGAGTACATTTTATGTATTTATTTATTATTATAATGTTTGAGTGCATCCTCCACCCCCGCAAAAACACGTTCGTAAATATCTAGATGTAACATGAAAATATCTGTTATAACATAAAAATATCTTGTAAAACACGTAGAGATCTATTTGTAACATGAACATATCTTGTTCTAATATGTACTTAAACCATGGTAATATCCTGCTATACCATGATATGTTTAGATGCATGTGAAAGGATCTTGTAAATACACTTAATAGCCTGTTGTAACATGACTATAACTTTAAAAAAACTTAAATCTTTAACATCATGTTACATCAATAGACTGTTCAAGTTATAATCTGACAGGCTGCTGGTTTGTTTGTTCTGGCTGGGCAGCAGTACAGCAGTAATGTAAACACTACAGAACGTCAGTTGTGTCTTGACGTAATGATGAATGAAATTGAATTCCAGGTCAGCCTTAAGGATACACTGAGAACCGTGGCAGTGAGTGACTTCAGCTTTATGATTGTCCTGTTTTACATCTGCCACCTCTCACAACAGACTGTCAATCCCGTTTTTATTACAATCAAACCTGACATCCGGCCTAACTCGTATTCTTAGGGCCGCGCTCAATAGCTACAGACGGGGACGACCCACTTCAGCCACAATATATCAAGTTACAATTCAGTCTGTTGGGATATAAAAATAATGCAATCATGTAGGCGGTAGCACAGCACTCACAGTCTTATCTACAATGCGGAGAATCCATTTGCTGCGTGCCCCCCCCCCAGTTGCCCTGTTTCTGACCCTGTCACGTAATGGAGTTGTGCCGTCTTGTCATTTAGAATTGGATGACAGTCTTCCCTTACGGTGCTGCTGCTGCCTGCCTGTGGTGGGTAATCTCACATCTCTGAGTGCTCATCTCATCCACCTGACTGACTTTTGGCAACATCTCAGTGGGACTGTGGAAAGTGATCTAACAGCTGCACCTACTCCCACACTCCAAACACAAACGCCTCCCTCAACCGCGGAGGAGGAAACTGACTCCTGCAGTCATCAAGTAGTTGTTATTTAAAGGCCCGCAGAGTTAATTTGGTCCATTCTGAATATAACTGCTATGTGAATGTGAGAACCTGCACTGAAATTATAAAAACCCAGCGAGTGATTTGCAAACACCGACAAAATGTGTGATCCTTGAATTGTTTTCCCGCCAACACAATACAACATGCTTATAAATTAGATGATGTTTCACTCCAGCAGAACCTTTGAGACCTTTGAGTAACCAAACTTTAACAAAATCCAAGCAAGTCAATGGTGCGATAGCTGAGTCAAGGATCCAGGGTGAGAGAAAGATAAATCTCTGAGAAACTTGCTCAAAACATCCTGCCCCTTGCCAAGAAAATCTGGTTCTGCCCTCTTACACAACAATTAGCCATTAATGAATAGAAATGTCTTGCCTGGGGATGTAACTGCCCCTAACATTAACCTCAGCGTAACAAAACCAGACCAAGCCAGCCCCACGCGTCTTGATCGGGACTTTGGTGTCAAAAACGCGGTTGAAACTTCATTCTGCTTGAAAATGATTGACTTTGGAAACAACTGTGTAGCTGCAACCATCACTTGTGCAAGTTTAGATTCAAACACTTTCCTGCTTTGAGGGAAAGAAGAGGCTTAATGGCAAATGGACTGGATTTACACGATCTAGCACTTCTCCAGTCTTTCAAACTCTCCAAGCACTTCACATTACAAGTCTCATTCACACACAAATTAATAAAGAGCTTTTATATGCAGAGTTTTTCCACCAAACATCCTTTACACTGTCTGCACAGCCGCCACCAGGAGCAACTCCACAGACTGGAGGAGAACCAACAACCCTCTTTTCCTCCTAAGCAACATCCGCCTATGGAATATAAGGTAGTTGTTGGGTCTTGTAGAGGTACGCCCTCTACTAAGTGCAAGAGTGAAGCACCACACTACAGAGTGCAGACTGGAGGAGTTGGGGATCGAACCACCGACTGTAAGGGTTTTTTACACCACACTCCAGCTCATGAGGAACAGCCACCACCAACTATCACATCAGATGTAGTCACTTTATTAAAGCTGCTCATCTAAAAGTGAAAAAAATATATTAATATCAACACATACAGGCTGGCTGCACATCTCCAAACAAGTGAATAAGAGATTTGTATATACGCCAACTGTGAAGGCCAATAGGAGCGCTGTGTGTAAGTATGGGATATGTGGCATTAAAGTAAACAGTATAAGTATTTCTCTTGTTTGTAAAATTGCATATTGTTGTTGTTTTTGACAAAGCCTCCAGACACCCCCACATCTCCAGCTCCGAAACGTCAAGCTCCTGCTGACTCTCTCCTTTGAAGCAGAAAAAGTGATTTCTTCAATCACAGAATGAGTTTGGTCCCGACTGTCAAATTCTGTCCACTGCAAGGTTCCTGTTTTTAATTCAGCCTTTATATTAATACATGCCCTTTTGGGCAGGACAAACGAGTGGGGTGATTTCTAAGTGGAGCACTTAGACGGATATTGTGCGACGGCCCGTGTGAAGAGATGTCGACAGTTTCAAGAACATTGCATATCTTCAAAGCAATGATTTGGGAGTTTAAGACTTGTTAAAGCGTAACCCCCCCCCCCCCCCCCAGCACTGAGCAGAAACTCCACCCACTCGACGATGTGACAGTCAGCATTGAGAGGGATGTGTAGGGAAAATTTGTATTTGAGCTTTCATGATATTTACATAACTAAGAAGAGCAAAGAAAAAGGATAAGGTGTGAATGACTTATAAATCATTTAAAACATAAATACGTCTGTATTCCTGGTGTTTGGCGAGAGACGGACAGGCAGTTTGCAAATTACACAATTGTGATATTTGACAAGTTCACGTTAAAAGCTACTGTTGGTAAAATGGTGTTGATGAGTTCAGGAGTGATGACGTCCGCAGCTCATGTATCCAAATATGCTTTTCCGACTTTCTGAGTTGCTCTTGCGACTTCAGATGGCGTTCACAGCCGTCAAAAGTCTGGAACATAAAATATATACTAAGTAGTTTGTTGGCCAGAAATAAACTCCTGTGATGACGAATCTCAATCAGCAATTATTTGAAAATGACTAACAGACTCACACGTGGGTGCTAGAGGAGGTGGGTGGCCAATCTCTGATTAGAGCCTCATTCATGTTTATAAAAAAAAAAGAAGTAATAAGTAATAATATTTTAAACAGCACATTTTAGCACTGGAGTAGAGATGAAGTCATATTGATGTGTTTTGTGTTAATTAAAAGCAGAATTGTAAATTTTTTATATTAACAAAACCCTAACCTGTGAATGACCAATAGAGCTGTTCATCCATACATTATATACATGTATATATATATATAAAGGCCAAATACCAAGAGAAAACCCACTCAGGCAGATGGACATGCAAACGGCACACAGAAAGAACCCAACCGGGATTCAAACCGGACACCTTGCAGTGAGCCGACAGGGACTACTACCACAACACTCGTGAAAAATGTAAACAAAATATATTTAACAATGTGTTTCTATGGATACAACCCTCATCTGCAACCACTGACCTCCAAGGTACTGAGGAGAAACCATAATCATCCAGCGGTGTGTTCACGGCTTTCTGAAGCAGAAGTCTGGAATATAAATATACTAAGTGAAGGATGAGTCTTAATCATCACATATTTGAAATTGACTTTCACCCACTCTTACTCAATGATGGCTGCCTGGGGAGGTGGGTGGTACATCTCTGATTAGAGCCCATTAACATCTTTTTTAAAACATTAATTGCACGAATTAAAAGAGTCTGTAATAGACAATGAGAGCATGAGTTTCAGGGAGATTCAAAACAGTAGCTGGGTTTCCAACAAAACGTGTTGACGTGCAGAACCTCTTTTAGGGTTGTGGTTGGGAATGCTTAAAACATAACTCTTTGATATGGTGTTGCTAAAGTGATAAATGTTCGTGTAGATCAGAATTATAACCCGAGGAAAAATCCAATAAACAGTCTTTGATTTGTTTGGTGAACAGGTTCGCAGTCAAATCAGGTAGACATTAAAAGAGAGGCAAAAAAGCAGGGTTGAAAAACCTCACTCTGGCATACACAGAAGGAATAATCACAACGGAATAGTATTGGAAAACTGCCAAAGTATTGAAAAAACTCACAGAAGAATGTAATGGGAGGATCTGGCAATGGTGAGGAAAGCACAGAGGCTACATGCACAAAAGGGAACAAGATGCCGGTGAAAGAAAAGAAGCTTCATGTTAAAACAGAATATAACAAACTCAAAGTGCAAAATGAGATATAAATCCAAAAACCAAACACAAAGTCCATAAACACAATGAATCTCCTCAAAGCAACACAAGGGCAGTATCACACACAGAAATAAGCAAAGAAGGACAAACTCCGGCTCGCTGATGATCAGATGAAAATTTGCTAGTTGGCTAATTTGTCATTTTTCAGTTATCTCTGTTCTCTGCTTTTGTCCCATCTGGTGAACACAGGAGGACACACAGAGCAGTGGGCAGCCATGGACAGTGCCCGGGGAGCAGGTGTTGGGGGAGTAAGGTGCCTTGCTCAGGAGCACTTAGACAGTGGGGTGGGTTAGGCACTTAGACAGTGGGAAACAGATCCAGGTGTTGTCCGTCCAGGTATATTTTTGTGTTGTCACTCCGTGGAGTCGAACCAGAGACCAACGTTGGATTCTCTGCCCATAGTCCAACTTCCTGCCACTAGTCCACCTTCTCTCCTGTGTGGGACCAATAAATGTATCTGTATCTTATATCTGGAGGAGGGACAAGACAATGGGGCCATAACACTTCTGGTTTCTGTTTTTCTATTTTGACCAATCACATTGGAGCAGGTTATCCGTCCACGTGGAGAACAAAAGAGACAGAACACATTGACTGAAATGCATCAGCTTTATGATTTGTCTGCTTTCATATGCAGGTAGCTGGTCAGAGATTAGCCAATATATTGTACGTTCAACTTGTGAGACACAAGAAACTTGTCAGACTGTAAACAGAGTGCAGAGAGCAGAAGACGTATTCTTTTCACAGATATTCCCCGTCTCTACCAGAAGCCCCGAAGTGCCAGAGGCAGAAGTAGCCAATGTTTATCCCCCTGATACTTCTCCCATAAATAGCTACGCTTTCCTGATTGACAGGAACACCAACTACAACCAATCAACAACAACTAACTGCTAATCTTCCATGATCAGAATGATCATCAAGCCTGGTTCAGTTTATGAAAACCTTCTAAATGATCCTCAATGCAAAAGTGCCATTCTGAGGAAGCCACTGTTTTCTTGCTCCTACTTTAAATACAAGAAAAACACAATATTATCTGATAAACAGTCACTGCCCCCAAACTCAGATTAAAAATCTGCAGCAGGCTTATTGTTCTAATGTAAGCAGTGCTTTGAAATGTTTTCCTGTTAAAGGCTCAAATTCCCACCAAAAAAACATCCTGCTGTTTTCTGTAAATTTGTCTAATTGGCCATTATTTCCGGGCTTAAAACGAACGCAGCAGTATAAATAAATAGAGCGTATAACTTCGCCGCCTAAGACTTGGATTAAAATGCAGACTCTCACATTAAAATTTGATAAATTAATGAAGCCCGCCATTGGGCTGAAAAGATAGATGGTCTCTGCTTAATGTATGGAAATCTCCCAGTTAGGACGCTGGAGGTATTTTCTGTCTTGTAACGAGCAGCCGAGTGAACAACTTTAAAATCTCAGATATCTCACAAAGTCAGACCGGACGTGAGCTTTGTATTTCCCAATAAGACTTTAAATGACAACTCTGGGCTTTGCAGCACTCTCTCATACCCAGTGTCCTTACAGGCTTTTGAATGTGCTCGTGTTCATGCTGCTACTGGAGCAAATGTGCGAGGACAAACTGCATCAGAGAATGACTCCACTGAAGGACAATTACTGCAGCATTTGAAGCAACAAATGTAAAACCTTCTGTTACTGCATGGGTACAAAGTGATCCACTGTTATGTTGCAGCAGTGGAGCACAACAACAAAAAAACATTTATTGGTTGTACAAACATTTGGGATTCCAACCAGAGCTGCCAAAATTAATTGTAATAGCCGCCACCCAGTTGGCTTTTTACATTTCATCGGAGCTTTTCTTTTGCTTTGTGTGCTTTCCAAAATAATTTTGAAAAGCCGTAGTGTACACTGCGAGCAGGCTGTCCCTCATCCTCGGTAGAGAAGAGTCCAAAAGCCCCGGCGCACTTAGAAGTCACACAGTCGCTGTCTGACAGCAAAAACAAGAAGAAGAGGAGAGGAGGACCAACGAAATAGAGGAGCAGTTGGTCGGACCTCTTTGAAAGCGCTCAGACACCAGCAATGGCCGGTTACCAATTACAGCACAATGTAATTCAGCCCTCTTCAGAGACAGCATGGAGCCCTTAGTTATAAAATATGCATCATCTTCCCACGGCCAAGTCTGCCAGCAGAACGGGTCGGGTAACCTCCATACATCTGTGTGTGACAGCAGGCCGAGTCTGACTCTGTGCCAGAGCCACAACTCTCAAGGGAAATCATTTAGTCCAGAACTTAGGCCCGGTCCCAGCCTGCTCTCTACTGATAAAGGGGTCATCCTGTGCCTGCGTCCTGCTCCGTCCCCGCGTCCCGCTTCAAAACCCCATCAGCCATACGATGATTAACTCAGAGGGAAAAGAAGAAGGAAAAGATTGAAGGAGAATAATATCATGAAAGAAATAGAGAAGCAGGGGTGTAATCACACAGTTTTACTGACTGGGATTTAATGGTTGCCTTTGAAGAAATAGCAACAGGCAGTGGTTTTGATGTAGGACTTTCATATGGCGTCACTTTTCCGTTCTTCAGTCATTTCTCTCCCAGTCCCAGTTATACCGATCAAAAGCCATTATCGCTGTGGGCAGAGTATGTGCAATATGATATTTTTCCAGAGGACGGAAATAAAAAAGCCTATCCTGTTGAAGCGTGTGATGCTCGGCAGCACGTCAATTTGCAGCATGTTGAAACTAATTAAGCTTTCAACATTGTCCTGCCAAAGATAGCCTTCTCTATTCGGTCATTCATTAAAAATATGTTGCAATTAAGATGATCTATTATGAGCTTAATTACAACATTATTACCGACAAATCCACACACTGCAGCAGGCTGGGGGGAAAAAAATGTCAGCGCCCGCAAATCCTGGGAAAAACCTGGAGAAGCCGCGGCGCCTTGTTAGATTTGAAACACCTGATAATCAACTTGTCAGGTGTCACGCTCCAGTTGAAGCGTGCATGCTCACCGACGCCGTGTATCAATGACACACTGACAAGGAGATTATCATTGAGACGTTGCCGCCCACGCCCAATCCACAGTCACAATAGTGAAAAGATTATCTGCCACTCTCCATGAGGAACGCCCGAAATAAAAGTTGTACTTGTCCGCAGGAGCCACCCCTTCCGTCTAATGAGCGGATTTTCCCATGGTGGAGTAACGGATGGATGCGAAGAGAGAGGGGGGGAGGCGAAGGCACACAACCAATTAACAAGGAGCCATTTGACCAGCTGGGTTAAACACATGGAGGAGAATGAAGAAGTGGTGGAGTGATTAAACAGAGTGTTAAGTGTCTGCAACTCAATGCTCTTGCGTTTGTTCTGATGTCTGTCCTCCCATACCGGTGACCCCGCGCAGAATTAATGAGCTTCTGGGAGTTGATGCTACAGTACAGTCGTGCCCATGCTCCGCTGGGGAGTCATTTCTGTCCACTGGTTTGTTTGGCTTGTTACAAGGAGATAGCTTCGACAGCAAGAAGTAGAGGAATACATAGAGTAATTAGGAATCAGTGGAGAAATCCATTTGATCGTAGTTAAGCTCTCCTTTAAAGAAAGCTTACAATTCTCTGAGGCGTGCGTGTGTGTGTTTGTGTGTGTGTGTGCGTGTGTGTGTGTGTGTGTGTGTGTGTGTGTGTGTGTGTGTGTGCTTGCAGTTAGTAGCCAGCAGCTGACCAGAATATAATGGCGGTGAAATGAGTGTTTTGACTTCTGGAGTAGTTTTGTCTGAAGAGAGGAGACACAAACAAGACAGACATTCTACCCAACACCAAAATGCAACATGTTCCCAGTGTGGTCGTTATTTTTTAATCACAATCACGTTACCTGGCTGACCCTTCTAAATACACACTATGTACAAAGTGTTAGTTATATCTATTTGTAACTTCTGATAATGATTCACATTGAAGTAGTTTAAAGGGAACATTATGCTTTTCAATATTTGATTTCCTCCAGTGTGTTGTGTTGGTTATTTGTGTATATAATGTCTGCAAAGTGAAAAAGCCTGAGCTACACAGTGAAGGGAGCTCGGCTGCCAGACTGGTACTTCCTCACTCATCACACAAGAGTGGAGGCCAACATTTTCTACACACGCCGGAAGTGGTTGACCAATCAGAACAGAGGGTGACGGCTGGCCAATCAGAGCAGACTGGGCTTAACCAGGGGGGGGAGCTAAAACCAAGCCCTCCAGTCAGAGGCTGAGATGAGGAGCTGCAGCAGTGGAGAGGATGAGGAACTCGAGGTGTTTTCTGAACATTACAGATTATAAAACAATGATGACCCGACTCGCATACATGCACACTACCTTATGCATTTGCATTGTGGGCCCAGCACCATCCCAGATGTTTGTGATTAGTTTAAAGCAATACAAAGAAGCCAGAGAGCTTTTCCTCCCGTCGTGGCAGAAAGATAACGGCTGCAGCCGAACCATTCTCCGGGGCTGACACAGAGATAGGCCTGGCTATGGGAGAATAATCAGTGTAACAGTTAGAACAGGGTTATTTTGCATTAGCATGACTATAACTTATCAGCCCAATTAATTATTCACCAATTAAAATAACTAAATACCATGAGGATTAGCCGCTTTGTTTATTGCTTGTATTGTCACGCCTGCTGAATCCTTATTCAGGTGGCAGATATCCTAGTTTGACCAAAGCATCCTGTCCCTGTATTTATGGAATGTACACCATGTGGAGAATGCAGCATTTGAGGTTTGGAGTGGTTTAGCTCGTGTTTGTTGAAATAACATATCCAATACGGCAATGTGCTCCAGCTTCAGGCAAGGGATAATTGAAAATCGCTAGAATCCAGCATGATTGTTATTTTGTTAGAAGGACATCTTTTAATCCCTTTTGGGCTCCAACTGCTGAAGAGGTAGAGTAAAGCTGCATCAGCCTTTATAGTCATCTATTGAATCGATTTTTTTTTTTTAACCAATTGCGAAGGTGGCATAAAGTAGAGGGGGAAAAAAGGCCTAGATTGAGAAAAACTGGAATTACCCTTCAAGAGTAAAATACAAACTGTCTTCTGTGGTGTGGTAGAGAAAGTTGGATTGTTGCTCTTGTTCCATTTGGGCTGAACATGTGTGCACTGTTATCTTGTCACCTCACAGTGTCCTCACTGTTTTAAATATTAAACTCATTTCACACTGGCGTCGGATGCTCAGCAAACAGAGAGCTAAGCGGTGTAGTCCTCAGCGATGTGAAAAAAGCATTTTTACACCAATGCTCTCATGGATGACAAATGCAAAGATAATGAAGCTGCACCTTCCTGTGATGTACAGTTAGGTTTCCCCCTCGCTGCTCCTTGTTGCGCATGCATGGAACGCATGTAATTGTGGGCCTCATGCTTGGCTTGGTTGGGAACCCAGTGAAGCAGTAAGTTGGTAAAAGCACTGGAAAAGACTTGTTTACAGGATTCTCCTCCTGGCTGTAGTGGCCCCCTGTGCACCCGGGCTAGGGCAGACAGGACGTCTGCTGCCATGATCAGGACGATCATGGCAGCAGCCTGGGAACGTGTTTATCCCACTCGTCAAGTCGAGGAAGATGACGTGAAGGGAGAGGCTGTGCAACTCCAAACATTATCACATGGCAGCCCGAGCACGGCACATGACAAAGCCCTCTTCTTCAGGATGAAGGCAGCCGGGTTTTGTCACTGTTACCACACGCCATTTATTCTGTGAGCGCGTTTGTCAGAAGGAGTCGTTATTTGAGGAGCAGAGCAAGAAGACGAGGCAGGAAAACACATTACAGCAGATGGCGTGATGAGGCAGGACTTATTTAGCTTGGAGTGCACCGGGATAAATAATGACAAAGAACAAGAGTCCCTATTTCCAGCTCCTTATTCCTGCTTTCATGCTTTAACAGAGGCTCCTTCTCCTCCGCATTCCATTTTTTTCCTCCACCATATTTGTCGTTATCACGCAGGCAGTTTGCTGCTTTCATCCAGCCCATCTAATTTTCTCAGCGCCTCTCGTGCTCCATCTTGAAGGGCAGATTTCGAACTGCGCAAAATTAAGTCCCTCCACGGCAGATAGATCCTCGCAGAGATTCTCCTATTTTCGACCTGATGGCTTTTAGATTCCTAAAGGAGGATTTAATGTGTATTGATGCAAGTGGGTGACATTCAGTGTGCCAGTAATCAATTGGCTTCTTGCACCTTTACTGTCAATGTCATGATTGGAGAAAATTATTATATGTGAATGTGATTTTCAGGACCAATGGCTACTTCAAAAATATCAGAGGAGCTGCATTATAACTTTCTTACTAAAAATATGAAAACTTCAGCTGAAGGAAAAAAAACAAACCCAACTCAATATTGTCAATCATTTCACTTTTTTTCCACATTTTTCTACAGATTTTGTATCTGTATAAAATGCATAAAAAAATATTCGAAAAGACCTAAATTGTCACACGTGATAAAATAAATTAGCAATTTCTCACATCTCAGAAGCTCGAAACCAATAATTTGACATTTTGACAGATTGCAGGAAATGGTCGCCAATTCACCTTCTGTTGACTGATCGATTGAAAGACTAATCAATGCTGCTCTGGTGTGAAATACATTTTTAATGAAAGCAACTTCTCATTTCTTGTAAGTGGATTTATTCGTTTTTTAAATGTCGTGCGGTGAGATCTGTACAATGCGAACTGTCCAACAAAAAAAATTAGTCTTAAAGTCGACCACGCTGCAACACATTTAACCAACATTTCTTCCATGAGGAATTACATCTCATTATGTTCAAAATTTAAATCCAATCAGTGTCATTAGTACATTGCCAAAGGGCTCACTTAGATAATCTTCTCTCTGGGATCGTAGTCTCAGGAGCTGCTCAGTTCAGTTGGAACTGACCACATTTAAAGTTGTAATAGTTTGATTCCTCACCTGATTAAAATCCTATGACTTAATTTGGTCATACAAAAGGGGTCAAACTAAATTATATCATTAATGAGGCTGAATGTACTGGAATCACTTCTATCTCTGATAACACTGATAGGTCCATTTGCAAGTTGCACACTAACAACTGGAACAGTATCTGTTGTAACTGATGTAGTTTTTAATAATAATAATAATTAATTTGAACTCACTGCACGTTTCCAGACACCCAGGGAAATCGTACAATATATCATGAAAAAACCCATGCATATTTCAGTAAAACCAAGGTTATTATCAGGTTAAGAGGAGAAGTGTTAAAACTCTATTAATCTGGGAAGACAAACTGGATGAGGCCTGATATTATTACACTTTAATCTATTGGTTCTCAAGGTTGCCCTGTCTTATGCCCAAATGCATGCTGGGACTGGTTAAGCTTCCCACCTCAAGAGGACAATGATGGCTAGCCTGGTGCAGTGGTTGCCACTGCTGCTCAGGATTGGTGACTGTCAGCCCTGTAATAGACTGGGGAGGATGTACCCCTCCTCTGTCAGCTAGGTCTGACCGCAGCCCCCTAGAGAATTAAGCATAAAATCTAATATTCTAGCTGGACGTGAAAGGTCTTTCAGTAAACAATAGTTTGGTGTAATTTAACCATGGAGATCTTTTGAATTTGGTTCTTATTTTTTTTTTAAAGAAAATATACTGGTGTAGTCTATTATTCAGAGACTTTTCATGTTTGTTAAGATTAAGATGCATTTATTAGTCCCAAACACATGCACAGACATGCACAGCCACACTCATGCAGGTAGGGAAATGTAACCTCTGCTTTTTAACCATCTGGTGCAGGACACACAGAGCAGTGAGCAGCCATATACGGCGCCCGGGGAGCAGATGTTGGGGGAGTAAGGTGCCTTGCTCAGGGGCACTAGACAGGGTAGGGAGAATCCTCTGGGATTTTTGGACAGATCAATCCAGGTTTGTCTTTTTTTTGTTTCTCCATGGAGTCGAACTCGAGACGAACCAGAGACCTTTTCTGCCCATAGTCCAAGTTTCTGCCACTAGTCCACCGCATCCAACATTCAACATTCGATCATCCATGTGGGTTGCTGAATAAATCTAGTTTCCCCTAACCCTAACCCTAACCCATCCAAATGTTACGTATAAATAATTTGATTTTGCAGTAAAAAAAAAAGAAAATTAAGATTCAACATAAAAACTTTTGTGTATTTTTCAAAAATGCTTCTTAAGAAAAACATGCCACATCTCCTGAGAGTTCCTCCACTCGTCGTTTATGTTTATCAAAGAGGTCAGAGCATGATTTAATGGTAGAAACTGTGCAGGCAAATCAGACAGGGAGGATAATTCAGAGGAGGCTGTGTCAAAAGTATTGCGGCACCTCAGGTTCTGTTCTGCACAGGAAATGGAAAGAGGCCAGTGCAGGAGTGATTTGACACAATAGAAAAAATACCACAGACATCTGGAAGCAAACCAGAGGGAGACAAAGGAAAAAGTGATAAGTGTCTGGTGCAGCAGCAATTAGCAGCGGCCTGCAGAGTCATGAATCTTCATACAGGACACGCTGACACACGGATAGAAATATAAATGAACCTCCCTTGCTGATCTTAATGCATAATTAACATTTAACATTACAAGGCTTCGTTTAGTTGGTTTTAAAAGATTTATGATTGGATTCACACTTGAGCGAAGAAGGCGGGGACGGGGGGGGGGGGGGGGGGGTTCTCTCTCTTCTGAATAGAGCTTTTGTTAACCTTTTAGCGTAGGCTTAGCTCGAACTATAAGACTGTGATGTTATGTGCTCCTGCAGCCACCAGTTCATTTCAATGCCTTTTTAAAAGCAATGCGATTTACTTTAAGTACTATACTACCCACAATCCTCAAGTGTAACAGGAACCTCTCTGATTCATGGTGCTCGCTGTTACCATGGAAATGTTTAACCACAACAAATACCATCTTGTCTACTATTGGATCATTCAGCATTACTACATCAACTTAAAAACACAGAGTACAACATATTACAGGTCACATTCAAGAAGCAGTGTGCTGGAAGTTGTTGGAAAGGGATAATTCGCATTGGTTTTTGGGAATGGTAGTTTCTTCACTCTTAAAATAATTATGGATAGTCTTTATCTTTGCCTTTTTTTGTTGTTGCTCCAAATCAAATGTGTTATGGTCACGGTTAAAACTATTTTTAGGATTTCTTTAAACGACAAAGGAGAATATAAATAGGGGGCCGTTCCGCTCCATTACAGACACATTGGAGTGTCACATAGAAAATGTTTCAGGAGTTTGTATTTATTATGCCCGGATATAAGTCACCACTGGGCAGTTTCCTGAGTGTGCCCAAATCTCACCTGGTGCTTGTCCTCAATCTCATAGGAGGATATATAACTCGCAGCTCTAGAAAAGGTCTACACGAGAAGGTTCAGCTCCATGAATTTTCATAATGGAAGCCAACACTGCTAAGCACCCGGCCACTGCCAAGCTTTAATGATTCAGTTATACTAAATCCCCCATCTGGTCCAGGGTTTGAAATGTGACTGATGGGTGCTTCATGCCAGAAAGAGTATCCAGTATTTCTCCTGCATTTGTTTCTCGTCAAGAAAAAGTGTCCCAAACAGCATTTAGAGGGCAGGGCCACTCCAGCGAAGCTCCGTCTAATGAAACTCTTCTGCAGCACATTTCCCAGACAGCACACTACGCCTCATCTATTTGACTGAAAGAGGAACTCCGGGAAACATTAGACCTTTAAATAAAGAATAAAGACGCTGCAGCATTGCTCAGAACAATATTGAAATGGATGAATCTAAAGTGCAATCAAAGCCCTGAACTTCCTCGACAAAAAACTGCACCTTTTGGGTAATTGCAGCAAAAGAGCAGCCCCTGACTGTCACGGCTGTACAATAAGAATGATAGATATTTATCAACAGACCTGAAAAGGGATTCAAACCAGTGACATTTAAGCCACACGTCTGCCATTCTAACCTTCAGGATAAAGCCAACCCCGCTAGCAAAGAAGGACATTGTGCTGGCTACTGTCCTGTGCACCGCAAAGTAACAACGGTGCAATGAATATAATCAAAATGCCGTGTCAATAAATAAATGATTAAAAAGAGTCATTGTGCTTGGCTTCCATTAAGCAGTGCTGTTATGCCTCTCGAATATTGAATCCATCCAAAAGGTCGACCTAATTTACCAGCTATAGTCGATAAATAAATTAATATACGTAGAAATCATCATAACCTCATGAATATTATTAATGGGCTCTTTGTAACATTTGCATAATCAGATCTGCAGCGTGTGTGCTGTGTTGTATTTTAAGGGGAGTGGATGTTTGAAATGGTTAATGTTACATTTGACATCTTATCGACCACTCAGAGTGCTTTACGCTAAAGCTGCTTTCAAACGTGAACCTTCTCAAATCAACCGGGAGGGCTGCGTGTGAGGAAGTAAATGTCTGAGTGGGATGCCGCCGACTTTCCCCTGAGTTTCTCCTGCCAGCCCTCAGGTAAAATCTGAGTAGATGACTATTTTTTGGATTCACACTGAGCCAGTGGGCGTGTTGATGACTTTTATAACATGCAACGGATGCAAAACTGAAAAAACTAAATGAATATAAAAATCTCAGGATGAGAGAAAGGTGCGATACACGTAGAGAGCAACTTCAACTTCGTTAGACAATGACACTCAAGCGCTGTGGGAGATATGTGCTGGTGCTGGTGTCGATGTGCCTGACCCACTCTTCCTCCTGAGCAGCCCGAAAGAAAATGATAAAATCAATGATGGACTTCTTTCAGGACGGCAAGGACTGTTTTGCACACTCATACACACACACACAGGTTAGTAACACAACATAATCACATGAAACAAGTTGCAGGTAATATCCCTCCAGGGAGAAACACATAGAGATTGTATGGAAATCTTCAGAATGCTGCTTATTGTGCAGAGCCGGTGAAACTAAATAACCTCAACAAGGTGAGCGGCAGAAGCTCAGACCGCGAGCGTACAGTGGTGCTATTAAAAGATAGCGGGGCGAAAGAATCCCTTATGCCTGCAGCTTCACGGGAAATAACGTTCATGAAGCAATAAGGGCGATGGGGTTTTAATACTGCTAGATGTCCGCTTTCTGCTGACTCACAAACCTCGGCCGTATATATTTATGGATGTGTGATTGCGTTGACATGGAGCCGCTGTGTACGACGCAGCGCGCTATTGTATTCCATGTGCAGCGCAGCCTTCAGTCCCTGGTGCATAGAAAATTAGTATGCGCTGTAGGAGGTTGACAGTTAAGCATCTGAAGGTTCAGCCATCAGCCTAAAACCGACCTGCCAGACGTTATCGCCGCCACTCCTTTGACCCACTGGCGCCGCTGAACTTTGTCGCTTAGCGCTCTCCGGGTGTGATTAATGACACTTGATGAGGAAACATTAGCAGCCTATTGGAGCCCTTAATAGATTGTTGAGTTGAGTTGAGTGCGCTGCAATTTAATGAGCGGCGGGCAAGGAACACAACAAGAGAGAGATGATCCAGATGGAGCCAATTTGCAGACTGATATGGAGGAGAGCGTGGCTGTAACGAGGACAAAGCAGACTTAGGTGTAGGGAGGTGTGGAGGAGCAGGGGGGAGGCTGGGAGCTGTGGCAGCATCTGTTTGATTAAAGTGACCCTCGTGTTTGTGATGGGACGGACTCAACCCGCGCAGTGTTTGATGTGCACACATGGGCAGATAGTGATTCATGGGTAATTGAGTGGCTTATCGGCGGGTAAATTAATCTGTTAACAGTGGTAGCAGGAGAAAACGCAGACCCCGCTGCTCATTATCTTAGCCGGGGCGGTCCTGCTGGACTCACGCAACACGGGGCCCCAGATTCATTTTGACAGGGATTTTCAGAACCGGTCTCAAAAGGCTAGCGCATATCTCAGCAGCATGTGGCTACCTGCGCTCCCACGCTTCAGTAGCACAGTTAATGGGAGCTTTAGCCTTGCCGGATGAGCAGTGATGTGTAAAAGAGAGAGTGGACATGCTAATGCGAACAGGTCTTTCTCGTCACTGGACTGACTGCTGAGCGTATCCCTCTGCTTTCCAGTTTTCCGACTTCCCACTGTTATGTGCGGAACCCACTGTGATGCCAACAGTCAGGATTGACAGTGTGTATTTGTGTTCGCTGGTGCCATGAACATTGCGGGTAAGAAATAACTGCTAACAGGCATTTTTACTTCAGGGGAGGTAGAATCAGGTGGTACTTTCTTTTTATCTGGGAAACACACAGCTGATTTGGACTTCCGCATCCTCCCAAATGAACAGATCCAAACACAAGTTTGCTTGAACTGCAGCCAAAAGGTAAGTTGAGACTTTTTCTTTAAATTAAGCTTTGCTGCAGCACCAAGGATCCCCAGTTAACTGACTGACTCCCACTGTCAGTTAGTGTCACACCTTTGTAATATCAGAACTGGGTTTGGGTGGTTTCGGTGGTGGTGGGCAGCGCAGAGCAACCTGACATTCACACTCACTTCATGCTGTGACTGTGACCAGAACTTTTCAATGTGTCTACTTATATATAATGTACCTTAATGCGTATAGGAATAAGCTTCAAAACATTGGCGATCCCATATCTTCTATCTCCCATCAAGTGAAATCAGGAGTCTCAGCTGAACGTCAAGTCAGACAGAAAGTTCCAGTTCAGCAGAAGATGCCCTGCATCTACACCCACATCTCACATTTTTCTCACATTCTGCCTTATTACTAAAATCCGAGTGATTTCAGGTACATGAAGAGCGCTGTCAGGGATAACTGCAGTGCCGAAAAAGAATTCATTAAGAATGAAAGACAGCAAAAAGAAGTAGAAGAGTGAAGGCTGGTGAAGTGAGCCAGTGTTGTTCATAACTCATTCAGCTCCTCAAACTCTCACCTTAAATGAGCCCCCTGGGGAAAGGGGCAGAGGAATCCTCCCACTACCTTTGGGGACGTGTTTCCCACTCGCCTAACTTCATTGACAGAACTTCTCGGACTGTGAACACGCATTGCACCTGACTGCCAAAGAAGGGAATGAGGGAGAGGGTGAGCAAGGGGGTAAAGGGAATCCACCAAGGACAGGAAATGCTGTGAGCAATATAACTGTCATTGGAGATGTTAGAGATGGCAAGGAGATGATTGCATGCAGCAGTGAGGGAGAGGGAAGGCAAACTAATCGGCCTCTGTCTATTCATTCCTGACACGCTGCTTAACAAGAGGTGACAAGCTTTCCAAAAGGAGAAAGAAAGGTTGATGGGGGAGATAGTTGAGAGTGCCTCAAAAAAACGGATTAAAGGGTGAGAGAGAGAGAGACCTGTCTTTTGGAATAAACAATAGACAGGTTGGAGCAAATGGGCTTGGTTGATTTAGTGTATTCCAAGCTCAGGTGCTCCCTCTCTGCCCCGAGGCCCTTGGGCGCACAGCAAAAGCAGTGGCTCATAAACGAGAAGCTCTAACAAGACTGGCGTCTGCTGCAGATTGCGGATTCCTCCACAAACAAGTGAGGCGTATCCAGCAATCAGGATAACAGTTACATCTAGTGTGGCCAACTTTGTTCACATCCAATTCCAGCCCCAATAAATCTTCCTTGTATTTGTTTAGATAATTCACAGACTGCACAGACATGAGAAGGACGGTGTTATTGCTTTCCCAGCGTGCACAGGACAAAACAGCGAGAGAGCGGTGTCCCCTCAAAGGAGCGGGACAAAAGGAGGTGGTCATTAGGATTGATGACAGGACAGAGAGACAATATATGTGAGATGACAGGGAAGTAGAGAGAGGACGTCTACAGAACAAGTGCTGACTAAAAAAGAAGATGAAGGAAGCTGCTCTGAAATATGGAACCCTCTGGATTTGCTCTGTGGGTTTCCAGGACCCATCAGATGGGAAAGTTTGTGCCTATGATTGATTGGCAAGTATTGCAGATAAGGGCTGCACTTGGAATGGAGTGTTGGTTGGCAGTGATGAGGCAATCAGGGCTCTCGCCTTGAAGCAGACAGCAAATGCTTCGGAATAATTTAACAGGATGAGATGACATTCAGAGGCCAAGAGGGTTCGCTCGCTGCCATTGACACGAGCAGCAGTCAGATGAACACAGAGCCTTTCTGTCTCTATCATAAAATCACTTCAGTTCACTTTATTGATAGGCATACTTATTTACTTCAATTAGATCAAATAATAGACGAGGCTTGGAGATCAAATGGTTCTGCCCAAGATATTCTGCTCTCTCCACTGAAAAGCTCATTAGTTCTCCACACATGGATTGACCTTAATCAAAAGACGAATTTGAAGAGCTGCATGTGTTACCGTGCATTTTGTTTAAATCCCTGTGCAGTACTTTGTATCATGGGGCAATATTTCTATAAGATGAATATATGATATACAAGATAATCGCATCAGTAGATCTTAATATAAATAAGATAATGAGATTTGATTCTTCAGCTTCACTTAAGAGACAACGCCTGGCAGTCCATGAATTTTGAAAAGTTTAATACAGTTATCAAAGAGACTCATAAGGGAAAAGGACTGTAACTTTAAAAATTGAACATAAACTGCAATGCAGATCGGCTGTTCTGTGGTGCCCACTGCAGGAGGCAGGATTGTTCATACTCAAGGACAAATATAGTTTTGCAAGGCACTTTGATCCAGTCCATATAACAAATGCCCCTGGGTATAGAAAACGCTCTGGAGTTGTGTGCCCAACGAGAAGCTTCTACAACAGCACACTCTGACAGACAAACTAAAATCTCTTCCAGAAGGAGTAGGTCACAGAGTATCATTTTGGGGTTTTAAACTGGCGGCAAAGTGAAATTGTTGCTAAGTGTCAATTTGTCTTGACAAACATTCGCAGAGTAGAACTGGACACAGAAAAACACAAAAGTTCCCCAGTCTGCTATGAAACAAAAGACATACAGATATCACTGGAGTAACACACAGAATGGTATTTGTGCCCAGTTTGATAGGGGGGATTACTTACTTGCATGTTGTGGTGACTACAGCTGCAAAGGCGGTCACAATGTGCATTTCATTACTTTGTGAGAACAAAAGCCTTAATATGGCCAAATATCTCAGAACATAAAAAGGAACTTTAAACATGTTTTAAACTGTTTTAAACATACTGTGACTAGCATCATCATCACCACCATCAGACATCAGACACGTTGTCAAATCGAAGCAGTTCCAGTCGTCGCATTAGAGTCATTAGTGTGATATTTATGTTTTATAATTAAGTATGGCCCACAAAGGCTGTTATAAAAATGTTAATGGCGCCTGATAGGAAAACGATTCCTCTCCCCTGGTGTAATGGCTTAAGCTCCAGGCTTATTTATTTCTGCAACGTAATGGATAATTGCTGAGGACTGGTGAGGTATTTTCACCTTCCTCAAACAAATGTTAATGTGGGAAGTAGGGAGACACAGTCTGAGAAGCTGTTTCTTAAATTTCATGAATGAGAACATGATTTCATTTTTGAAAAGGCAAATGAATACGTATGAAGACATGAATACGTATGTTTTCTTATTAGGGTTTTGACCCTGATTGAAACCTTTTCAAAAATCCAACCAGGTTATTTCTCAAACTTGCCAAAAGCTTAACCCTCCAAATCGATTGTCATTTGATTACCTCATTTAAATGTGAATGAAGTGAGTTAATGTGATATACATGCAGCTGTCTCACAGCCTCATTTGTTCAAGGAACGTAGGCAACATTTGATTCGGGCTCATTTTGAATGGAATGGCTGTGTTGAGTCTCGAGTAATATCAGCAACATGGTGAACAGATTGTGATGAGCTCCTTTTGTGATGGCCGTGTGTGAAAGAGAGAATACATTTTGCACATTTCGGGAGGCTCTAACAATTACCTCCAATTCACACACGCAGGAAGTGCAAAGGTCAGAACAGGAAATTATGGTTTTGTGTGTTGTTCAAACACAGAGAGATAATTTGAATACATATTTCTCCACAGATATTTATTCCTCAAAGGGAAGACAAACCTGTCAAACCAAGGTGCTACATCCCAATTTTAGAAGCACTTGGACTTTCAAGTTTTTTGGGGAGGGAGGGGGGGGGGGTTAAAATCATGCATCACATTTAGGTCGCGGAGGTCTTTGTAGCCAAAACCAGTCCAGTTAATCTGCATGGGCACAGGAAAGAGACATCCCCCACAAAGGATGAAGAAGAAGGTTATGGCCATGCACAGGATTTGGTTTAGCCTCCTTTTCCTGCCGACTGTAGCCCCGATGCCATGGTGCCTTTTTTTTTATAACTCTGACTTATGTCGAGCCAATGTTCAAATAGCCTTTTTGTCAGCGATTCCCGGTGTATGGAGCATTCAAACCTAAGCGGTCACAACACAAGCGTGACTGCGGGGCTGATCTGCAAAGACATTACTTTGTGTCACTGACAGCAACATGTCAGCTTCCTCTCTGCCTGCACACCTTTCAAAGTGAGGGTACAACAGCGGGGCTGGCAGGTTCCTTGTGCTCCGTGTCCTATTCCGCCATCACCGGTGTTTCCACGAAGCGGAGCACAACAGAGGAGACTAAACACATGTCAGCCCATGCAATTATAAAAATCAAAATTTCCATGAACAAAAATGATAGCTCAGGGCATGTCAGCTCGGTGTTTCTTTACAAACAGCTCACGAGAGAGGAGGGAGAAGCCTTGAAAGGAACTGGGTTGCTCTGCATAAAGGAACGACTGTGGCAGACAGGGCTTCCTGGCCGCTCGTCATTAAAAAATATATACAGTGTATGTGCTGTTGCAACCTAGTTCTGCAAACAAGGCTGCACCTAGCGCAGAATGACAGACAGAGCAAGGAGAGGGGGAAAGTGAGGCTGAGGAAGGAGAAGAACCAGCAGAGGCAAGCTGGATTTTAATTGGCTATTTGTTTTTCATCAGTGCCAGAAGAGACAATATTTATGAGTTTGATCTTTCTGCATAGCTGCAAAGTAGCAAGTCTGCCTGGCAGAAAGTGACATGCAATGAATCGTCCCCCCCGCATCGTGGCGTGACATTTTCCGTGCTCTGCTGGATTTGCACTGGAACTTTTTTTTTGTGAGCATTTAAGGTCAGCCTGAAACATTGGAGATGAGTGACAGCTCACCTGTTGCAGCGGCAGTGACGCCCACGCAGACCTGAACAGTAGCTATTAGAGTCGTGGCTGTTGTCAATCAAAGTGAGAAAAAAACATGGAACACGTGTTTGGAGAAGCGTGGCGTCAAGACTCAGTGCCGTCTGTTTTGGAAAGAACAAGTGCAGTGCCTGTTGTGAACCTGTCTGCTTGTAATGTTCTGTTCTCTTGTCCTGTGTTTATGCTCTGGAGCTACTTCAGAATTATTCCTTATCATTAGTGAGTCATCCTCAAACTGTTCTACAAAGTGCTGTCACCTTTTATTGCTTGTGTGCTGGACGCTGTGTGCAGAGCTTTCTATAAACAGCCCTTTGTTTATCGGCAGTGAAGCTTCCAAAGTCAATGTTTTTCAGCAAATGAAACAGAATTTACTTTATTACTGTTCGAGTGTGTGTTTTAGATAAAAGTTTGAATAATTTACCGAACTGCTGCTCTTTTTTCATGACGTGTCAGCTATTTTTGAGTTCTGCTAAACCATCGAGTCAATCTCCAACTTTTCAAAACAAAAGCTTTGCAGCGGTTCGCGAGATCTGCATTCAACGTATACAAAGGAAGATGTTTGTGGAAAGAGAAGGTAGTTGCCACAGTTAGAAATTTAAAAACACTTTGATGCCTTGACTACCATCATTTGCATTTATTTAATTCTGTAATGAGCTAAAAGGAGACTAAATGTTACTTGAGACATCTGATGACAGGCTCGCAAAATAGAAAACCCACACAGAGCAGCCATGCTATGGAATTATTGATGAGGTTTTGTAGCGTTGATGCAAATGTTTGGCTAACCTGACCTTGGATTAATCAGAATTGGAGATACGCCACTGTAAGTGACACGTCCCTGTTCCTGCCTCTCAATGTGGAGCTGATGATTTGCACACTCATGCCTGGAATATCCAGTGCAGCCTTATTACTGAAGATTTATGCCGTTGCTATTTAAAAAACAATAAAAGCCTGAATCATGCTTTCTGAGGCAGTGCAGGAACGCCATATGTTTATACAGGAAACATAATATCTCTTGATTTGATATGATTAAAAACATAAATCCTCTGTTTTGTTTAATGGCTTTCACTTGATAACATATCACATTTTCTCCGCCATTCAAATTTGTTTCTGACTTGTGGAGGATCTTCAACAAAAGGTCTCTCTCTACACTCTGAGGACCTTAGGGCAGCTTTAACTTCAAGTAATACTTCTTACTTACGCTGTTAAGAAACAAAGAGAGACCCAGAGTTAAGACAACACTGACAAATATCCTCCCACGCATCTCCCTACATGCATGTGCACCTTCGGGTGCCCTCAAACTCAATGCCGCGGGCGGTCTACAGGTTCACTCGCAAAGACTTTCTGATTCAACTCGGTAACACTTGACCCATTGTGCCTTCAAAACAAAAGTACCGCAAGGGCTAAGTCAAAAACGGAAAAAATATCAGCAGCCTGTCAGCTTGGAGAGAGTGGGCATCAAGAAATACTGTATTTTGCCAATAAACAAAGAAGTTCAGCGCATGCAGGAAATCACTAGCAATGGAGGAGGGTAGCTATACACCCACCTCCGAGACAAACTGAGATCACACACACGTGAACCTAGAATCACTCCTGTAATTCAGAAGGCGAGGCTTTGATGAGGTAACAGCTGTTCCTCACGTCGTCCAACAGGAGGGCCTTGAGCAAGAGCGAATAAAAGAGTTAATTTTGCAAGCTCCCACTTGGCCACAGCATAAAAAGGCTTCTCCTCGGGGCAACTTTACCTGAATTTCCCCTTCCCACGCGTCGCCGTGCCTCGTATTTCCAGCGTAACTACCTCTGTATGAACTGGGCTTCACTTCAGGCAGGACTCTCGCTTTAGCTCCAAGTTTATACGTGTGCCTGTCTCACAAAAGTTTGATCGCTGTTACCCGAGGCGGAACGAGTGTGAATATGATATGTAAGAAAGAAGAAAAAATAATAGGCCTCACACTTTGAGAGACAAGACAAAAACACGTCTTCATTACATTTCACCTTAAATGATCTTTGTACAGTAGCAGCAGTTAGGTAAATCATTCCAACCAATCTGTAAGTCCCACACGTGAGTATTAGTAAAGTATTAGTAATAGATTTAGTTTCATTTTTAAAAAACATTGACTAAAAAATCTTAACTTCAGATAAACCAGGTAGGATGAGCACAGCGTTTTCTGACTGCACTCTGCACCAAAGACTGTTTATTAATAGCTCTGCAAACGAACAGTGAAAAAGTGACAGTGTATTGAGAACAGAACATTATAAAAGGACAGTTTAGAATGGACACTGCACTAGTCTTAATAGAATAATGTTAGACATTGTTTTTCAGCTGGGGTTTGTGGTCTATCCTGGACATCTGACAGTACCACAATAAGACATTTAACACTCTTAATAAATTTAAAAAATACTTTGATTCAATAAATACAATAATGCTGACATTTAGAGCACGATTTCACTTTGGCCATTAACATGTTTTATGGAGCTCCATCAAAACTATTATGAACTTTGCATCAGTTAGGGACCATATAAAAATCCAGAGAGGATTCTCCACCTGTCCACAACTAATCACTATTCTGGCAATAAATCTTGACGAACATTAAACTGTTCCAATAAAGAAAGAAGCATAAAAGAAATAAAGTTGTCCGGGCAATTTGTCGACTAAAACTTCACAGGGGCACCAGCCTTTGGTGCATCCTTGAATACTCAGACATGTCAGTCACTCTGTGGAGTGCAGCCTGAGATCAACATGGAGCTTGCTGCACTCCCAGAGAGCTCCAGGGCACCTGCGTTCTGTCCTGCTCTCCATTAGGTGTGATCACACACTGGTATCGTGTACCACAGCCTGCTGGGAGCATGAGAGCAGAGTGAGCAAGGGTGATTGTGGTTTCAAAAAAAGGGGCTCACATTGAGGCCTCTGTGCACACTCACTCTCTAAGCCGCTTTGGTCTGTGGCTTTGCACTTTTTCAAAGTGCTGGCTTGCGCCGAGGATTCTAAGCTCGCGGCTCTGGGGCTGACAGTTTAGGGATAAACATGTAGTGAGAGACAGAGAGGTGGACAGACAGACAGACAGACAGACAGACAGACAGGCAGACAGGCAGACAGACAGACAGACAGACAGAAAGACAGACAGAAAGACAGACAGACAGACACAGAGGTAGGTATGAAGGGAAAGAGAAAAGGAAGATCACAAGTACAGTACCTCTATTAGCCGAGGGGCATTGGCGTGTCTATGAAACACTGTGCTCCACATACATACAGGATATAGACACACACACACACATGCGCGCACATACGCATGACCACATGCACGCACGCAGACACACACACACACACACACACACACTACCCTCGTCTTTCAGAACCCCCTCCAGCAGAATCTCCCTCGTGTTCATAATTTGATTTCAGATTCATAGTTCAGCATCCACTGTGCATATGGATGAGGGGAACGAGCGGCTGCTCTCGCTCTTCCCCGTCTTCTGTCTGTCCACATCACTCGCATGTTCTGAACTTTGCCCCCCCCCGTATCTCTGATGCTGTCGAGATTGAAAAAGCTAGCCCCGTTTCTTATTTTGTCAGGGAACCGCTCAGGTCTCCCTCTTTATCTTTCTGTTTGCAGCATTTCAAGGCTGTGCTCTCGCCCTCTTTTCTCACAGGATTAGACATGCTGAGCGTCGAGGGCCTTTGCATACAAAACGGCTGCGGATGAGAAGAAAGAGACCTTAGTGTGGACTCTGGGGCATTGATTGGATACCAAATTTGACACAGGTCACAGACAGCCAATCAGAGTCATGATTGGGATTGACTGCCAAGTAGGTTTACACATACAAGGAAGTTGCTGTGGTGTGTATGTGCATGTATAAATATAAAACATATACAAATAATAAAAAATATGATGATGAATTAATAATAATAAATAGTTTCTCTCTGAATCTGGCTGGAGGAGTCATTAGGAAGAGAAAAAAATGAGTTTGGACATGTGATCATCAAATAATAAAACTAATATTAATTGTGATCAAGGCTGTAGAAGATGCAGTTTAGGAACAAAAATGTGTTTTATTTTGGAAAATGTATCAAGTAAATACACTTAGTTACCGCTTAATAAAAATAATCATCTCACTGTCTAATTGACTTTTATATAATGTGTGCAGCATTTTGGCTTTTCAAAAATATAATTAAAAGTCGCTGTATTGATTTTCCTATTTCCTTTGATAAATGGAAAACTAAACATTTACATTCTGAGTCACTGATCCATGACTTAAGTATTTTGCCAGCATGATAATCCTTTTAAAAAAAAGATCCTGAGAAACCACATTTTTTCAATAAAAAAAACAGGGAAAGTTTTAATGTCATTCTGAAACAGCTGAGCTCTAACCTCATACACACAATTTAATCTTGTTCAGTGTAGAAGATGCTGCGCCAAGGCTCCAGTGTTAATGCTGAATCATCGCAAAAAAGCCTCTTCCTCCTTTAAGCAGATCAATCTTTAGGAGAAAAAAAAGAAAGGCTGAGGCCAGACAATATCCGAGAATATATCGTGAGATCCACGGCTTCATTCTCCACGACAGCCTCACAATGTCGTGTGCACACAGGATGCCAGAAAATGTGGGGCGGAAAATAAAGAGGAGCTTCAGTTATTCCAGTTGCAAGGAGTAGCTGCTCCAGGAGCGCTGGGTGTTGAATGACAACAACACAGTGGCCTTAACATCATCAGTAATGAAAGTCTTTGAGAAAACAATGTAAAAAGCTATCCAGTGGAAGACTGGAAACACCATGGTTTCCTTGCTATTTGAGGACAGGTCCAGACGGAGGGTGGAGGACGGCATTTTAATGCTTTTGAAGCTGCAGTACAAACAAACCCAGAGACCAGAGACACATGCCAGGCTGCTGTTGACAAACCTCTTCACACCCTTTAACCCTGTGTACTTGGAGAGAGAACCTTTTCTCTGGATGTCAAGCTGGGTGTCAGTCCATCAGGTGTCTGCGGGGCCCTGCTCCTTAAATGGAGAGTTTATTTACCAATGATGCTCAGGAACTTGTTCAAGCGGCAGATTATACTGTGTTCCTCCGTGTCCTCTGAGATCGATATGCAATGCCTGGACAAGGACTTAATTGCTGTAGAGATTGTTTACTTAAGTTTAACACCTAGAAACCAATGATACAGTAGAGGAGCGGGACTTAATGCAGGAACTTTGAGCCAACACCGACCCCGCCCTCACGGGTCAACGCTGAAAATATAACACTACGGCCACATGCAAACACTATAAGACCTTATTTGTGTCAAGATTGAAAAACACATTTGTCAGAGTTCATCTTTTGTGATGAGATATATATATAAAACGCTTTTATATAAAACGCTCTGATCTGATTGATGTCATCTCCCCCTCTATACCCATGATGTCCTTTATTCCATAAGCTGTTTTTAAACCTGCACAAAAGTGAACTGGTCTGGACTAAATGCCCACCTCTGCCAATCCAGAGCTGTTTAGGTGAGGGTGTAGATAATGTCTGTTGATGTTTCGGGTTCTGGAAAATTCCCTCTTATTTCTCTACATAGGACAAATACATAATCTATCTATTTTAAATGTTAGTGTAACGCTTTAATTCTCTTTAAATTAACAAGCAACTTCAAATAAATCTTATTCAAAATATACATCCGGCTCTTCGATTCAAAGTAGGTGAACTTACATTACGACATTAAGGTAATATTTAACAATGACTGAGAGAGTCATCGCTTAAAATTGTCCCACATCCAAAACAGACAGTAGGTCATACTTGTTTCGTTAAATTATCTTAGAGGCTATGTGATATAGTGTTTTTATTATAATAATAATCATCATAATCATATTTATAATAATTTGATGAAAGAAATTCCCATAGACCCTTAAATTTAATTTATTAGGCACCGCTCATCTCCTTCCTCGGGCGGTACTGGTAGGTGGATACCTGCTGAGCTAATAGAGGGACTCTTCTCTTTCTCGAGAGAGGAACTGTTATAATTACATTTTTATTTCATGGTGCCTCTCATTTACTCTTCCTGTCAATTTGGTCAACGGCCACCAGTCAGTCCCAAAACACATCTCGACATATTACTACCAACAATCTCCTCTTTGTCTTTTACAGGGAATAACAGATAAACTATAATGGAATGCGTCTAAATAATAATGATAAATAATAATAACAGTGTAGATTCATGATCATTCAAAATGGTTTTAATAATTAAGGTCTAATGTTGTCTACTATAGTGAATTTCTAGTATCTTAAAAGAGCAATTATTATTTTAGAAGGCGTTTGCTCGGGCCTAGTTGGTTTGCTTAGTATTCAGTTTTCAGTTAAATATTTGAAGTTCCTCAGTGGAGACCCCCTGCTGCTTCCACCGCAACTGGGTTTTAGAGCTACGGGTAACATCCGCTCCAGTTATGAAAACATGATTATTTTTTACATATTTCAAAGTTCAGCTGTGTGCATATGGGGACTGTTTAACTTGGGGAATTTAATGCTGGGGGCTTGATCAGTTAGTGGCGAGACGGTCGGCTTCGGGACACTGTTAATGAAAGTTTGAATGAGTGCCAGATACTGAGCATGCAAGAGTGACACGGGAAGGTTGGATCTTTACAAATTTAGCATTCAAATCAATTTAAATGATCTACGTCACATCTTCTCACATCACATTTTTACATAATTGGTTTCAGAAAATTAGAAACACTACACTACATCATGGAAGATAAAATCCAAATTGTTAAACTGAAATACACAGTAAGTGGACATTCAATGTGTTTGGAGGTAACATCAGATTTCATCTTGCTCCGATAATGGTATTGTTGATGTCAGGTTTGTTTTAAATTTCAGGGTTTGGTGTTTTTCCAGTGTCCTGCCATATCAGCCAGTTCATGGCCATGCTAAGATTCCCATAATGACATAGCTCATATGCTGATGTAAAGCATGTTATGATGTTTTGTAGTTTACCACATAGACTGCGTATAAAGACAGATGACGCGTCTCTCCGTTCTCCCACCAAGTCATGTCGTCCACCTTATAGTCTGTTGTTTACTACTTAACATGCCAACAACAAATAGGATTGATGGGTGGGATTTTGTAGTCATGCACATCAACTCCTCCTCAGCCTCTATGACCTTCAGTTACCTTCAACTATCGACTGTAAATAAATACTGACGACATAAAAACTCCCCCATAAGGAAAGCCATGACTGTCTTGGTTACCATCTGGCGGCTGGCTGCACTATGGATCATAAATCCCGCCGCAACGTACATGTCTAATAAATTTGGTCAAAGATGTCATTTTAAGGTTTTCTTGGTATCTGACATTTGTTCAAATATAAAGCGATAGACTCAGGATTGGTCGAGTGTGTGTATCGACGGGACCCCGCCTCCATCTGCTGATCAGCAGACTCTGGCTCCAAATAAGCACTGAATTTGTATCTGGGATATTACTTCTAGATTGTTGGAGGAGGTGGAGTCGTCTATCTTAATATGCAGTCTATGCTTTCAATGTACAGCTTAACTAATTATCATTAAAGGGCCATAATTCCTGCCTTACTGTGGGAAAACTGTGGCTGCGGGATGATTTTTCATTTCCCACGCTGTTTCCTGCTACCTCCACAAAACCCACAGCATCTGGGCAGTGTGTTTTTTTTCAGCTGAACATCTGTAACAACAGCATCCGCAGGTTCACGTCTGAAGCCAATTGTATTAACATGAATCACTAGAAGGCAGCAGTTACTGTGAACATGTTTGGGCATGGTAACCAGCAGCTGGAGCGACATGACATCCAGAGTGAGAATGTGGATCTGCAGCAGGTCATGGAGCAGCGTGCGGTCACACACGTGATAATCATTCAGACCTTTCTCCTCATAATTTGAATTAGATGAAGGCGGATATATTAATGAGTAACAATAATTGGTCAGTATTCACGTGAAGGGAAGCTGGTTTGTACTGTAACAAACAGGATTCTGACATTAGTCTCTTTAGATGGTTGCTTTTTTTGCACCCTGTATTTTCATCATGCTGCGTTTTTTGTTTCAGAGATGATAGTTATCCAATAGTTCATATATACTATAAATATTTCATCTGACATCTAATGATTCATGAAATGTCCAAAGGAATTGTCTTCCTTGCCTAAATGCTCAGTAAATTTCTTGCATATTCACTTCTTTTTTTCTTTTTTTTACCACAATTTCCAATTATGTCAGGTTGATGCGTCTCAACAGCTTTCCATTGATTGATGAACCAGGCAGCATATATAAATCATTCCATCCTGTGCTGGTTTCATCTTTTAAACAATAGCACTAATCTGTTTGATTGATAAAAAGGTCAAACTGAGAGAAGGAAGGGGATCAATTCCCTCTATCTTTATATTTATGCACGCCCGGCCTGTATCACGTAATGCGGCACTGTGGACAAAAGCGTCTTCTGTGCTGCACCTCCTGTACTGTTGATTCTTGGCCCAGTATCTTGTGTGTCAAAGGCTTTATAGCTGCTAAAACGATTATAGAGCACACTGCCTTGAGCCTCCAGTCTGCAGCGCAGTCGGTATCCAGCGAAAGCATTCACACAAAGACCCTACCGCTCTAATGATATCACAACACCGAGGGATGTGACAGGTCTCTATCTACAGACGAGGCAAAGTCAGAAATATAAGGTACAAGCATTTTAAGTTTAAAATGTACAGAATACCCATAATCACACCTGTGTTGTAGACCATAAGGATTTAGTGGTAGAAAAGCTCTTAAATATATATAGAGTATTAGGGCCAAAGTGAAGAATAAATAATATATTTGTCATTTAAAGGTTCAGTGTGTTAGATTTAGGTGAAAATTATCTATTGGCCGAAATTGAACATAAAATAATCCTTGTGATGTTTTCACTAGTGTGTTTCATCTAAATTCTACAAACTGTTGTTTTCATTACCCTATAATGGGCCTTTATATTTAAAAAAAATTATATTAACATCAGGAGTCGGTCCTCTCTACGGAGGCCGCCATGTTTTTTACAGTAGCCCAAACTGGACAAACTAAACAGCGTTTGAGTTTTAATCCCATCTGAAGACCACAGTTATCTTTCATGTTTGGAAGGGGAGGGTAAGGTGGTGATATTCAGCAGCCACATGCAACTTCACCACTAGATGTCACTACATTCTACACACTGAGCCTTTAATAAGGAAGTATTCATAATGTGACAGAAATAAAGTTGTATTTAATGAGAATAAAGTATATAAATTCCTAATTGAATCTGAATAAAGTCTTGATGAAAATAAAGGGGTTGACATTACAAAACCATAGTTGTAATTTTTTGAGATTTTTCTTTAAGTTTCTAAATTCCTAATTTAATTAGAGAAAATAAATATTTTTTGTGAAATAACCAGCAGAGAAATCATGCAAGCAAGAGCTCCACTCCTTCTCGATCCTGAATCTTGATATAATCCTGAATCTCAATTTAGTTTTTGTTGTTTCTCGAGAAACTTCAAAACATCTTTAAAAAGTAGACAGATGTTATCAACAACAACAACAACAACAGTACAAAATACCACTCTCAAAAAATTCCTCCTCGACTAAAGAGGCAATTCAGCTCTCTGAGTCTCTGTGGTTCTTTCATCTTTTCAAAGTCCTGATACTTGATAATGCGATAATATGGTGCTGTTGTACCAAAAGATCAGGCAGGCCTCTCTTCTGATATTCCCCCTAAATGTACGACTTTAATCTACGACTTTATTCTGAAATCTTTTTCCCTGTAAGTGTCCCTGCTACTCCGTCATACTATTCCATACCAAAAAGACGTAAAGTGTAAACTAAATCTTAGCCTGCATACACCCACATGTAGATGTAGCAATTAACATATTCAGCCCCATTTTCACAGTCTAAGTGAGTCATCAATGTCCCCTTTGCCACGATCTAATCAGCTGTGTCTGGGATCCTGCAGATGACGCGTGTTGAGTTACTTTCGGAAATTGCAGCAGTCACATCCATCATGCATGTGTGATTAGAGCTGTGTACAGCAGGATCACGTCTAATTATCAGACGAACGACTGATTGTAGAAACCGAGTGAAAATGGCCCTAAGTCTCCCGCGCCATGTAACCAGGCGAGACATGACCATTATGACACACATGTGAACCACGCAAGCAATTTTTCACACGCTTCCCCTCCATCCTCGCTGTGCACATTAACTGCAAATGGAAGGTCTGACTCCATTTCATGTGCAGCCGCATGACTGATGCATGATTCCTCGAGGTAATGTCTGATTATGATCAGAAAAACAGACAAACAGTTAGTGTACGAACAATGACATTTATGGACGTCTTCGAAGCAATAATAAATTTACTGAGCAAAAAAAAGCTTTT
The DNA here is from genome assembly GCF_947347685.1 of Pleuronectes platessa. Lineage (NCBI taxonomy): Eukaryota > Metazoa > Chordata > Actinopteri > Pleuronectiformes > Pleuronectidae > Pleuronectes > Pleuronectes platessa. The sequence goes on along the minus strand of NC_070636.1, from coordinate 19,681,053 downwards.
GGTGTCTCTACAAGATCGGACCCCTGGAGGGGATTTAAACTCTGACCTCTTTATTCCCATGTCAGCCTCCGAGCTGCTGTCCGTGCACAGTGTGTGCTCAGGCGCTGATCCCAGTGCTGAATGGCACAGTCTTTGAGCCTGTCTGGGTAACATTCTTCACCTTCACAGTGATTTCACCTTCACAGTGATATTCCCACATTTGTGAAAGCTTGTGAGAGCAACTGTTTTTTATTATCCATTCCTGTTGGCACAGTTTACAGGTCAACTTAGCAGTCTCAGAGCAAAGAGCTATAATGAGCTCATAGAGAACAAATGGAAGGAGGTAATGGCTGTGTGGGCAAGACCGCATACATTTAAGCATCATCCCATTTAATGGGAGATGAATTGTTATTTTTATGGAATCTAAAAAGTAATGTTGTTTGTAATTGAACCACACAGTGTAAACAAAGGGCTGCACCACTAGCGCGGGTCAAGAGAAGTTGTTTAAAACCAGCAGACGTTTGCTGCTAAATTTCATGCAGCTGTTAAGTCAGAGGAGCTTGCGGCAGAAACGAAAAAGAAAAAAAGAAAAAAGCCTAATTTGTGAGATCAAATCAGTGGCTCGGCGTTATGAGAACATTGTCTCCTCCTCTTGAACCCGCAGCAGTCATTTCCAGCCACACGTTCACCTTTTCTCTGCCTTAAAAACCCCTCATTGATCCACTGACCTTCTCCCATAATGCAATTGGAAAGAGATATTTTCCACACAGCCCGACCACTATGCTGTGATGATAACATCGAGCTCTTCATGAGTGTTCAGCCGTTGTCACAGCCAGTGAAACCGTCTCCAGAGACAAGACGTCTGAATAATGTGTTTAAACACTGCCGTCACATTTGCCGCAACCATATTTTCCAAAGCCGGCACGTCCCCCGTTCCATAAAACATGGCATTCATAGAGGTAATGTGATGTCACTTTATTTCTCGCTCGGAAAATGTGTAGGTTTAATGGTTTGCAGGGAGACCACGCATCGTTAGCTTCACAGGTTTGTTGGTAATACCCAAGCGGCAGACGTGGGAAATTAGCAAATCTGATACAAATCAGTTTTTTATATCAAATGAAAAATGGAACTGTAATGGAATTAGATTCAGTGGGCACTGTTGCATATACTTGGCTATAATGAAATGCACTTTGTAATTGTGCATTGTAATATATTCCATGAGAAAAATAATCCATTATTTGTCGCACCTTGAGCCTTTGCCGCAGTAAATCAGCTATTCCCCCCCCCTCCTTGTCTTTTGAAGACAGAAAACAACATGAAGAGAAGAGGTCCAATCTGATTCCTCCCGGGAATTATCGCCAGCAATTTCTCCGCTCGTCGTGGCTCATCTGGGAGCTGAATGCAAGCGGCACAGACTGCGTTTGGTAATAAGAAATTATATCTTCAACCCAGGGTCAAAGTGTGTCCTTGGAAATGGTCTCTTAACATCTCATAATTGCAATCAGACCGTCGGGCAGAATCATCTTTCAGGCGGGCATCAAACAACTGGGCCCCACAGTATCTGGCTTTAGCTCTCACCCAAAGCAAAGTGGATTTTTATGTTGAAAGAATACAAACCCTTTGTCCCTCCATGATTGTTTCTCTCATCCAAGCCAATCACTGTGTTTTGGTTCTCACGTCCCAGCTCCCATGAAAGGACTTCTGAGACCGATTTGTTTACTGTGAATAAGTGGAGGACAACATCTACAGGATCATTATAATCTCACTGCTTCTCCTCGGTGCGAGGCTCCTTTTAGAATCCTGAACTTGAACTGAAGAAGATCAGCTGTTTTTCTCATGAGCGTCTCTAATCAAAAATCGTCTGAATTTGTTTATAGTGCCACTCATCTGTCAAGATCTCCTCTGATGAAGCGTCTGCCTGTTTGACTTTGTGACATTTCCTCTAAACTCCATAAACAAGAACCAAAAATACTGTTGACACGCTCTGTGATTTCTTTTCTCTCTCGGTTTGTTTTATCTCCGCTGCATCTCGACAGATATGCATCAGTACGTCTCTTGCCTTTGTAAGCGATACATTCAAAATACAGCAGACCCTTTTTAATGAAATTAAAACAGCGAGATGAGCTGGATGCGATAACAGTATTGGACATTGATTGGCAGACAGCACCTCCCCCCCGCTCTCTCACCGAAAACTGATGAAAGCGTGTTTGGATGACATTCAGAGCGTCGAACTCAACACCTCAACAGAATTAAATCTGACAGTTGTATTTCTGTAAGAATCAAAAATGGGCTAATTTAATAATATCCTGTTGTCAACAACACCCATCCAATACAAAGCAGATTGATCCTGAGAAAACATGAGAATGTAATAAATTCCCCTCAAAGGCTGGAGCTAAATCGGGATTCCTTTCACGGAAACATATTCTGCACCGAACCAAACCTTGTGGCTTTTTCCATGAAGATTAAAATTTGGCTTTTACACTCATTATGTTATGTCACTCAGACAAAGCGCAGTTATGAGATTATGTGTGACTGAGAATGGCTGTAATTGAGGCAACGATGGCTGAGTGTGAAACCAAGTCAGACCCAAAATGACTTCCAGAGGCTTTTGTGCTCATGGGAATGTGGCCACAGTGACTGGAGACAAAGGAGGAACTCCTATTGTCTGTGGACTGCCGGACAGAAAATTAGACCAGGCATCAAAATCTGCATGTTAGGGTGTTAATTGTCTCTCCCTACACTCGGCATAAAAGCAGAATTTCAGAGGATTAGTAGCCCTGTAACAGATCATATATCCACCCTCTTATTAAATGAGGATTGGACGTGGTGGCAGGGTTCCCAGCCGGCTCGGAACATGACAGGGTTGCCCAGGCACCGAGCCAGCAGAGTAATATTGTTTAGTATGGGGGACACAGCGAGGGCATGTTTTACCTTTAACATTCCATTTAATTAAATCACCACCTTGGATTCCGTCAGACAAACCAGGGGTTTATTAGTATTGCTGTGCTTGTTTTCACACTTGATGGAGCGGGTAACTTCAAATGAGGTTGCTTGTTGCCAAGACATTCCCCAAAGGTGAATGTGCTGCTGTGTTATCGTGTCTGTGCAATCTGTTAGATTGGCCGAGGGAGTGAAAGTTGGAGCAGAAAATCTTTGCTAACTTATATTTTGTGTGTGCGTGCACTTGGACGTCTGAGGCACGCACGCAGATCTGATTTGGACTGTGTAATTTTACCATTACATCAGTTTGATTATAGTTAGTGTTGCTGCTTCACAGTGAAGTGGACCGGGGTAGGATTTGCAGTAGTATATTACACAACCTTTCTTCTGCACACATGTAAATGGTAAATGGTTTTGTATTTATATAGCGCTTTTCTAGTCTTGATGACCACTCAAAGCGCTTTACAGTACAGTGTTACATTCACCCATTCATACACACATTCATACAGTGCATCTATTCGCAGCACTTTGATATTCTAGGGGGGGCCATTCAGGGTTCAGCATCTTGCCCAAGGACACTTCGGCATGCAGATGGGTCAGACTGGGGATCGAACTGCCGACCTTCAGGTTGGAGGACGACCACTCTACCCCTCAGTCACAGCCGCCCCCCTCAGTCACAGCCGCCCCAACATGTCTGATTAAAGATGGCTGATTTTCTAATCTGTGTTCACAGTGGTTTATAAAAGAATTTGATGACCCTCAGTTGTACTTATTTATTTATTTATTTATTACAACATTGATCTGAGAATCGAGAAGATTCTTGGTCTGAGGAAGATGTGGATTAGTCAGTATTACACCCAATGGGAGGAGTCTCTGTCATTATAAGTCATAGTGAGTTGTCTATTGTTCTCTTGACGATGCAGACTCCCTGTTCACCTCATCACAACACCAGACAGGACGGCAACTCCCAAAGCAAAACATAAAACATGTGATCTAAAGCATTCCTCCAGAGGCCCGCAGCCCTGTCAGGTCAACCCTCAGTGAAATATAATCTTGGTCAGGCTTAATATAAATCATACGCAACATAAAATGTACTAAAAGATGTACAAGTAACAAATTCCCTGACACTTCCTGTGAAGAGTGTGCACATCCTACAGGGTTTCCTGGCTCGTAAACGGCTTGAGGGATTTAAACACCTCCTCTATAGGAAGACTGAATATGTGAGTCCATTGATTGACTCGCAAGTCTCTGTCTCGGTTTGTCTCTGTCTCGGTTTGCATGTTTCCATAGGCTTGGAATTCTCCACAGCGTCTTCCGTGACATTTGTCAGCGGTGTTTGTTTCTTATTAAGCAGCCTCCTATGAGAATAAGCAGGGGATCCATCATCCTTAACCTGCTGCTTGTATACCACCTCACAGAGTTATTGCCCTCAGGATAGATATCGTGTTGGGTAAGAATGTTGTTCCTGCAGCCTTTCCGTGCCCCCCCCTCCTCAGACACTGAGGCTGAGACTCTGGAGCAGTGGGTAATAATGATCCAAAGGTGTCGCTATCTGGATTTAAACCCAGGCCTCTGAATTTTTGTTTACTTCTGAGTAAGCTATACATCGATCATCCTTAACCTGCCACTTCTACATCCTGTGTGTTCCACAGGTGTAGCTGTGAGGAAGTGATGCAGGGTTTAGGACGCAATGGCCAAGAACTCTGTCCCATGTGTCACTTACCCACCGCCCACACACTAGATTTATCTCTCTGAGAAACTGAGCCTGGGGATACATTTGGATTGTCAATCTATCACCTGGAACCTCGACCTGAGCACCATCCATTTACCAAAATGTATTTCATTCCTTCTCTCTCCTCCACTTACACCTTGTGAAGGCAACCTCATCTCTTTGACAATCAAGCTGCAGCTCCTCTCCTGTCAGACTTGAAGTTTGGAGAGACGACGTGCACTCCATTACACAGGACCCGCCACTCTGCCTTGAGCTTGCCTCTGCTTCCACATGGCATTTGTGATCAACAGCTTGATGTGCATGCATTTCATGTGACAGGAGAACTTGGTAAGTCACCGTGGACCCAAAAACAAAAAGTGTGATACCACTTTGCTTGGGTTGTCAGGTCTTTGGCTCAGCTACTGCAGATCATCCACAAACTATGTCAGAACTACACATGTACATTACACATGTGTATTTCTGACATACTTGACGTTGTACTCAAGTTTTCTTAAGCATTAAAGTTAATATTATTAAGTGGTACATTTACCTAAAGTACTAATAGTAGGCTAGTACGCTCAAGTGCCTTAAAACTGCCAATGCACAGGCTCTGACCACATGTGGTGTGTCCGAGGCTCAGGAGGTAGAAAGGGTGATCCACCAACCAGAAAGTCTGGTGTTCGATCCCTGGCTCCTCCGGTCGGCATTCTGAAGGTTTTCTTGGGCGAGATACTGAGCCCCAGATTGCCCCTGATGGCTATGTCCACAAAATAAAAGCGCTGTGTATAGAAGCACTGTATGAATGTGTGTCTGAAAGGCGGCGAGAGGTTGATAAAACATAGGTGCACTTTGCATTCACACCAAAATGCTCACACTGTGAAGCCAATATGCCGAACAGCAGATGCCCTGATTTTATCAGCTGATGCTCCTGGACATGTGTCACATTAAACATTCGGGGTAATTTGCCACTTTATTCCTAATGGTCTTTCATTGCTGCGAGTGCTGCTCAGAGCTACGATGCCATTTTCCCACTGCACCATTTATTTTTCCAGCCAACAACAGCATGGCAGGATGGGAAGCCTGCTCAGGAGGACAGGAAATAAAAAAGAACAAGAACAAATTTCCGTTCTTTTCAAATTCCGTCTGCGTGCTGTCACTGAGGACACACAACAGATCCTCTCCCAGCAAACTAAAGGTCAGATAAAGGGGAATATAACATGTCATGACATTATTACAACGGCACAGGGAGGACATGAGCCTGTTGGGATATGCAATTGTTTGTCTCATGACATTTGGCAAGCGAGCTCATTGAGCAACAAGTCTCAGTGCCAACCCCACTGAAAACCAGTGCTTCAGTCCCTGCATGAGGCCAATGTGGAGCTTCCTCATTACCATCCAGGGATCAAATTAGAATGATTGCAGTGGTGATCCGCATATGATGCACAGTGGCCCCACAGATGCATTCCCACTGGGCTTCATTAACTTTGAAAACCTCACATAGGAACATGAGGGAAGTAATAGATATTTCATGATAGCCGTCATTACAAATGTCTGTCAGAATTATTCAACTTCTACCTGGGGGTACTTTGAGTTGAATTTGAATGTTTCATGATTATTACCCACTGTGTGAAAAGGCACACGCATCTGGGCCTCCTGATACTCAATCTTTCCCCAAACCACGTCAAGTGATGCTGCTGGTGTCCAGGCAGCATCAAATATTACTGAGGTCCGCTGCCCAATGCTGTGCATCTGGCAGACGGCTTTCAAGAAGAAACGAATATGTTTTGCCCTGACTCTCCGGATGACCCCGACCGAATACACTCAAAGTGTTTCTTCAAGGGTGGACGGACGTGTTGGGATTTTAAGGTGGGATTTCATGTTCCTGTGGGGATGGTTTCTTAAGCTTACAGCAGTGCATGTGGGAAGGCACACGGCATGATCCGGACAAGTTCCCCAGTGACTCGGCACAGAGGTTGGGATAAACAGACGGGTTCATCTGGAGGAGATTCTGGAGAGGAGCAGCTCAGTGGCCTTCAGAGAACACAACCACACGCACTCATCCAGGCCGATATTGAACACTCCTGTTGCTGGATGCACGTATTAAGATTAAGATACATTTATTTGTCCCAAACACATGCACAGGCACATTTATGCAATTGTAGGGAAATTTAACCTCCGCTTTTAACCCATCTTGTGCAGGACACACAGAGCAGTGAGCGACCATGTACGGCGCACAGGGAGCAGATGTTGGGGGAGTAAGGTGCCTTGCTCAGGGGCACTAGACAGGGTAGGGAGAATCCTCTTGGATTTTTGGACGGATCAATCCAGGTTCGTCTTTTAGTTTTTTCTCTGTGGAGTCGAACCAGAGACGAACCAGAGACCTTTTCTGCCCATAGTCCAAATTTCTGCCACTAGTCCACCGCCACTCTATCAACTGCACATGGAAAAAAATGACTTCTCCTTTCAGTTCTTTCTGGTGTTTATTTCATACTAGTTCATAAAAATACATCGTAATCCAGTTCATCCGGAAATAATGGATGCTATCAACACCTAATGACCCACATACCAAACACTTTATGCACAAGTAAATTATCTGTCTGCACTGACTTTACTGTTTATCGCCAACCAGCTTGAGGTGTCGTACATTAGAAATCTCTACTCCCTTTAATCTTTGCACTGGCTCTCAGTAAGACGGAGCCTTCAGGAGGGCGCCCATCCATATCATAGCATCTGTAATGATAATCAGATCAAGGACGGTTTATTGATATGTATTGTTTCCCTAGTCTTTTTTGCCAGCAGCGGTGACAGCTAATTCCCCGACCTGAATAGAGCCCCCGGAAAAACTCAGAATGCATTTGCTTTACCTAATTAGGAGACAGATAAGCAAGTGGCTGCTGATGTGCAGGGTACTCCACGAGCACCTGTCTATCCGGAGATCTCCAGACGGCCCCGGCACAATGGTTGGTTTAACAGCTATTTAACGCCGCAATCACCACACACCCCAGACGCCAGTAAAAGACAGTGTGCATTTAGTTGGAAATCGACGAAAATCATTGGCTTTTGAAAACGGTGATACAAGGACGAGGAGACCGGGGGAAATAACATTAAGGAGAATGGGCAGTCAACTCCTCCTCAGTCATTTTATCGCCTTTTGAGAGAGGTTGATACAGTCATGAAAGAGAGGGAAGGGGCACGCGGGGTGATGGGATTTGAACTCGAAGCTGTGATAAAGGTAAACAAGCTAAATCTCCTTCAGAGCCTCATTGTATTATGCAGAGAACAGTTCACCTCAGTGCATTGATGTAAATGTCAACTGTGCTTTTCTTTGCCCCGAGGATAGAGATGTATAAAATGTTGTTGCTGAGTTGTATAGATGTTTAAGTGCTGCTTTAGCACACCAGTAATCATAACAGTGTGCTCGGTTATTGATGATGAAGTTAGTCATTATGGATTAATACACTAAAAGGATAACAAAGACAATATTAGTATGGGAGAATGCTTTTCTGAAAACACAGATTGTTTATATTTCTTTCTATGACCACTACACAACTGAGCAGTAAAGCTCAATCTTGACTTCATAAATTATACTTTGAAAAAATATTTTTAAATCAAAGTCCAAATCAGATAGTGTAAATAAACAATAAACTTCACTGTCCAAAGCTGAAGCCAAAGCGTCTCCATCGCCACCTGGTGGCTGGCTGCAATGCCCTAAATGCCTTGCTATGTGAATGGATGGCACATGAACCAAATGCAAAGGTAAAGATACATGCACGTGGAATAACTGTTTGTCAAAGATGGTTTCTGTCACCAAAGGTAGTTTGTATCACACTGAAGTATGTCAATGTGTTCTTGTTTCGGGTGAGTTTGGTTTTATTGAGTTATTTGATACAATAAAAACAGTTTGAAACCTCATGACTGACAGCTCAGATTTACTCTTGACTGGTGAAGCCCGTTTTCCAGCGGGACGTCGCCACCACAGCTCCATCACTCATCACTATAACTCAGTCTGCAAATGTGCGGGACGGCAGTGTTCATATCCAGGATATTTTGGCTTAATTTCTTGATAGTGGGAGAAAGTGCAGACGTCTTGTCCTTTCTTTTTTTTTTATCTATGGTCCTTCAACTAATTTATCCTGAAGCTTTCAACCAAAACTACTGGTTTTCATTCCACCTGATATCATCTAACCAAAGGTGATTCCATGGTCCTGACACCTTAGTCATCTGCATTATAACTCAGCGAGATGAGGCCCATGAGATGTGGTTGACAGCTTGACAGAGTTGTTTGTGCGAGGTGATATGTCAGGTCCCTCTGGGGGATCACTGCAGGGTTCAATATTACAAACTGACTACAGACTGAGCCGTTAACTGCACATGGAGGAAAGATATGATTTGTGATTTAGAGTCGAAGCCTATGAGTCATTAGATCCGGGTCAAAATTGAGAAGGAAGAGGAGGATGAATTTCGCGTGAGGCGTTCATTTGTGTGAACCATTTGTCTGTGGAGCAGGAGACAACTGTAACGTTCAGGCAGAGAGGGGATATTTACAGCTATTGGCTCGCTGCTGTGAACACCGTATGTCTCCCCAGGGTGCCTGTCTGGTAATCCTTCCAATGCATCTCCTTACCTGTGACACCGGGTGATGGACTGTTCCGAGCCGCAGAGCAGTGTGAGCCTGCCTGAAGCCAATTTACATATATCTCTTAATTAACTGAGGATGTGCAGAGGGGGAATCCAAATCCAGCTGTATCAGATACACACCCACCCTCACTTTGGTGGCATGTGAATATTGAAAAATTACATTATTTGCTTTGTGCTACTGATTCAATTTCAGCGTCTATAAGCACTTTCAGCAAGTCTCGGTTTTATATGAATGACCAGGCATTTTAAAACCCTTCATATGTCACAGAGACTTTAGCACCTTACATTCATGAATGCGTATTAGAGAGAGGCCACTAAAGTTTATATAAACCAATTGTTGTTATCCTCACATCTGGCAGTACACAGAGTGGAGTCTGAGAGGAGCTTTGGGCTTTCATTTACAATTCAGCTGACAGACAAACCCTAACATATTCTCATTATAATGGTATATAATTCACCTCCTGCCTCAGCTGTCCATCGGTCTAGCCCTATTTCTCCTTGGTCTGCTGCTGTGATCCATTAAAGTCAGTGTTTTCCTCTTCATATACTTACCATTTATTATGATTATAGGGTCCGTGGGTTAACAGTCTGTTAAGCGAGACCTGACACCTGGCAAGTGTTATTTTGTCCATGCTGCATGTGTCTGAGCAGGTGTACTATAAATCTGACGCCTTGTAAAGTGAACAGCTGAAATTTGCAAAGTCTCCTGGCTCTATAGGCAGAAACCCTCATTCATGCCTTCAGCACCTGATAGATTTATGTAATGGAGTCCTGTCCGGTGTACCTGACACTGTCCTGAACAGATGTGCAGAGCTCTGCCGCCAGAGCTCTCACCCGCACTAAGCCCTCGCAGCACATCATCCCGACCCTCATTCACCTCCACTGGCTCCCGATCAAGGCCGGCATCAAGTGCAAACTCCTCTTTCTCACTGGTAAATCCTTCCACGCCCGAGCATCTAACACACTTCCTCCGGCCCTACACTCTGCGGTCCTCTCTATCCCCAACACCAAACTGCGAACCTTTGGAGACAGAGCTTTCTGTGTCGCAGCCCTGACCCTCTGGAACTCTCTGTGCAGAAATCCACGACGCTTCATCTCTGGGAAGCTTCAAAATACTCTTTTTGGCCTCGGTTAATGCTCCACCCTGCCATTAGTGCTGTTTATTTCTATCCTGTTTAGTGCAAATTCTTTTCTTTTCTTTTCTCTTTGTCCCCACGGACACATGTAAAGCCTCCTTGGGTCTCTTGAAGGGCGCGATAAACATTCAAGCTGTTATTATTATTATTCTATTGAGGCATCGAGCTCAAAAACTGCATAATACAGGCCCCTTAGTGTTCTGGCTTATTTTGTCGGCGATGTTTGAACTCAGAACGACAGAAACGCAGGATGTAGAGCAGGTCATCCACTAATCACAGGGTTGGTCCCCAGCTCCTCTGGTTCACATGTCAAAGTGTCCTTGGGGAAGATAAATAGTCTCAAGTTGCTCCAGATGGTTAATCAAGCACCTTGCACGGTAACTCACTCCCATCAGGGTGTGAGGATGTCTGTGAATGAGAGTCCAATTGTTAAACACTTTGGATAAAAACTCCATATAAATGCAGCGGATGGTTGCGTAGCTTCGAGCTGACTGTTCGATGCACCCCTCCTTCAAGCTGTGATTGTCCGTCCGCAGGAACCACAGCTCAACACAGCGGGTCTGTCTGTCTCTGCATGCTGAAGGGATGCAACCGGGCCGCCAGCAACTTGGTTTCTAAGCAGATCGGAGTGATTTGTATTCCTCAGCTTTCCAAACAAACAGTGCAAAGCTGAAAAACCTGCCTCTTTGTAATATTCTGTTTGCTTGGCCGGTGGTAAAACTGATTACAGTTTTTATCTCTGTAACTGTGAAAGTGACCAGCAGCCGGATGAGTAAAGACCTGCAGCAGGACTCAGTCCACAGAACCATGAAGCTTCACCACCACTGCTGCACAGAGAGCTGTCACGTGTTCGCTGAAGCTCGACTCAGTTGGCAGAACCTCGAACTGGAGAATCAGCTGTTGCCATTATCCTTTCCCCCCGTCCTGCAGCCATCACTACATTGCACTGGGCGCCAGTATATATATATAAAAACATTATATTCAATGTATAGCATGTCCAAAGTGCACCATGCCACCAACAACACGCATGCCAAGTGCAAAGCCGATAAGACAAACAATTCTTGAGATATGCATTCCACATACAGACAGACGGAGATTTATAGTAACATTATGTAGATAGAGAGCACATTATCAGAGGTAATTCAATCTGCTTTACAGTCATAGAAGAAGAACGTGTACAGGTAAGAAGCATAAAAAAAACGAAAATAATTTAAAACATTTCAAAAAAAGGACAAGAATAACAAGAGAAACAGTGAAAACAATGGATAACTGTGTCTTTTACCTGCTTTGTTCATGGACATTCACATTAGTGTGCTTGGCTATAAAGTAATTCTGCCAAGGCCAACCAGAATATTAGTAGCTATTTAAGCGAAGTTATTGGTGACATTAGAAAAAGCTCCATTCAGAACTGAAACTTTGAACCATTGATAAGTCAAGTTATTATAGAGCGTTCAACAAATTGAATTAAAATGTGTTAATTTGAAAAAAAAAAACGATTAAAATTAGAAGGGCTACATTTGTCAGCATTATCCCTAATAACTGAATACAATCAGTCCTATAAATATAAGCTTGTGGGGTAAAGCTGCCAAGAAGTAAAAGGGTGAGTTTGCACTTAAATAATATATTTTTACCACCACGATCACACACCAAAAAGTACAATCTGTACATATGTCTAATTTGGCTTTATTTTTTACTTGAGATAAATCTTCCTGTTTTGTTACACATTGTGGTGAGCCTCCTCCTCCTGTCTCTGGCAGAGGGAGATAGTGGTGGTCACAGCCATGAATGCTCACATTACACTGATCAATATCACGTCCCTCGAGGATGTGCAGGGCGTTGATCTTCCTGGGCGCTGCTTTTACTGTTGCAGCCTTTGCACTCTCTAGGATCGCTGTTATCAACTGGACACAGATGGGGGAGACCGTACACACACCTGCATACATGCATACAGATTCTGGTGTTGCAGACACCACATGGGTCGGCATGCGGAACTCCACATGTCTGCGGCTCGCTGCACCGTGGAGATCACACAGCTTTGGTAGCCTCCAATGCGCCAAACAAGCACAAACACCCAGACTATTACACTGTACCACAGAGCCGCGGGCTTATCCTGCCTGCCCGCTGCCCCCGATGTCACATATGAATGTGGAGAGTAAATGAGACGCTACATCTGCTGTCAGGATTAGTGCGGGTGGAGGCGAGGCGCGGAAACCTGCCGGCGACCGCTCCATCGCTCACAGCAGCAGCAGCAGCAGCAGATTTCTTTCAAGGCCTTTTGCTGCAGCTTCCTTCTTATCTCCCAACACCTTTCCAAGTCTTCTCGGAGCGTCCTCCCACATGTCCCAGCCTCGTTGTGTTGCCTCTCTGTGATCTCTTGCTCGAATAACCAGAGGAAATGACGGGACAGGTATAGGAAACTAATTAAGAACTAACTCAGGACACGAGGAGCCCTCGACAGAGCGCCACTCCGTTTGAATTAGACAAGCAACTATAAAGAAGTCGACTCAACAGATGCCCCACTTTCTTTAGGAGAGAACCTGCGAAGATGACAGGTGTTTGTTATTTTTTCTCGTCTTTCCGTTGGGTTTCAGCGGATTTTTTGGCAGTGAGATAAAGTTGAAGGGGAGTTCTGGGTGTGTTTGTGCGAGGGATTAGTTTCTTCTTGTTTTTAAGCTGAACAGGAGGCAAATGAGAGAAGGTGGCACGGTGATAAGAGAGACACCTTGCGCCATAAGCCTATAAACAAAACGGGTGTGTTTTGGGAAGAAGTTGTTAGCTATTTAATTACCGACTGTAAAAAAAAAAGAAAAAGAAAGACGGCTAGTATTTTGGATCGCCCCACTGTCTCTGTGCTGTCCTGCGGTTTTGGCTCCCGCTGTCGAGGATGTGTTGAATAAATTAAATTGTGTATGTACAAAAGAGGAGATGAATTAGGCCACTTAATTTCTGAGCCGTTTCCTGGTTGAGCATTACTGCCCGATAAATCTACATTTAATTGAATTAGCCTAACTTCAGATCATATCATGGAGGACTTCAGTGGCGCCAGCAGGGACAGAAGAAGCTACGACATTGACTGAAAAGAAAACAAACACAAGCACATCTCACCCTGTTTTTAATATCACACAACACATAAAATTGTATGCTGCTATATTTCTGCTTCTTAAATGTGGCAGAATTGTGAATGCAACCTTTAGCCTTGTGCTTTGCAAGAGAATAAAAATGTGTTCATTCACATCTGTTTGAATGAAGTACTTGTCATTACCATTTTCTTTTCATAATGACGTAGATGCCAAAGAGCCTAAAATACACACACATGCTAATCCACCGTGTAATATTAGGTGAGGTGGTATTAGTGTCCCCATATATTCACCTGCTGGTATTTACACGGCTTCCTTGGTTATTGATGCACAGACACATTAGACTGCTGCAATATTCACGTCTGTGAAAAACGCATAGCTCGCTTCTGGAATATTTTTGACTGTGTTCTGATCCGAGCCTATTTCCCTTTCTCCCTAATTCGATCCGGAGGTCTATATTGCTACCCCCCCCCCCCCCCCCCCCCCCCCCCCCACACACACACACACACACACCTCCGCTCGCAGTAGATTCGGGGTGTAGCTGAGATGAAGGCAACAGAGCTAATTGCATTAGCATCAATTTGCTGGTGCACCGGAGGACAGATGTGCGATCCAGTGATGTATGGCCCCTGCTGGCGGTCCTAAGAATTTCACAGGCACCGAGTGTGTGTGTGTGTGTGTGTGTGTGTTTGTTTATCTGATAGAGGCTGTATTGTTTTTATTAGCCTCACCGAGGCAGCAGACCCAACAGCCACATTTTCCGACCGGTTGTGATTATCAGAATACTTTCACCGAGGCAATTACATGCATTATAGAACGCACTGTTAATATTCCAGTCTCCTTGCTACAGCTGCTACAGCTGCTACATTGTCACCATTTGTCTTCCACACCAGCTACGTGGAGCACAAGTCATTTCTCACCCGTCACCATGGGCGATCATATTGCTCCCAGCTGGATCGCTCTTATCTTATCCTCTCGCTCCCTCACGACGCATCTGGAGAGGAGGCCTCAGACCTGCTCTGCCTGGCGTAATGGCAAAGATAATGGACTTACCAGGATCTTCATTTGAACGATATAGTTGAGTCAGAATTTATCATGTGAATATCATCATTCTCACATAAAGATGAAAAGTGTCTCTGTAAGCCGTGTGTGACTGCGGGAGTTTGAAATTGTACAGTTGGTTCAATTAGAGAGCGGACCTGGGGGCACTGCTGGTCAACTAACAGGCCATTTCAACCTGCCAGCAGCCTGATGAGTGGCCCCATTTGCTTCTCTGCACTCGTCTCATGCAGATTCTTTTTGTATTTGAAATCATCACAGACACGTCACATCAGAACAGCGAGTTAGCTCAGCTTCTGTCTGACAAAGACTAGTTAGGCAGAGTTATCGCCCCAAAAAACAGAAATTTACTTCAGGCATCTTTTTTGTTGTTACAGAGAAATTTTGCCACTGTTCTCTAAATCATTGGGAGAATATAAAATATCCCTATATATATATAGATAAAACAATACAATAAAAAAAAAGTCAATCCTTTGAATACATCTTGCACATCAACTATAGCTTTGAACGGCTTCTTACTTTGTCCATAAAAACAAAATTGGGAAAGTAATAACCATCTTTCCCTGCTGCCGATGGCCCAGTGTGCTCATTTACTATAGTACTGTACACACATAAAATGTTAAGGTATTGCATGAATAATTTCATTTTGCAATACTCAATTCTTGATTTCAGATGGAATAATTTCGTTTTTTTTTTTTTTAACCCAATGCACTTTATCTGATTGCCGGAGTTAGGTTTCAAATAAAGACTTTAGACACACAGGATGTGATAGGCTCGTAAAAATGATGAAGTCATTCAATTTCTCAACAGTGCGGTGTGCAAAGGAGTTATACCACCTGGTCCACCTACATCATTAGAGTAGTAAAACAGTACTTAGTTGTATTGGTACTTGTTCTTCAATAAAGAAGTACAATAAAGAATCTGAAATTGCACATTCAGTCACCACTAATGGCTCCCGATAGCACAAATTTTGTCCACAGCCAACTTTAAAGCAGCATAAACTTGACGTGTACATTGTCCACATCAATGGCGCCTGTGTGTGTGTGTGTCTGTGTGTTTTTTTTTTTTCGTGGTATGGACCACCCAAATTCTGTCCCTCATATTATTTGACATCGGAGTTACAACTTGAAAAGTATAATCACTGTGTTGAATGATGGTCCGCATAATCTCAGAACCGAAGAATGAAATTTGCTGCAGCCCTAATGATGGATGGAGAGTCGTCATAAATGATAACGCCTGAGGCCAAGCCTGACAGGTTTTGTGTAGGAGGTAAAATTCACATGAAATATGAGTAAAAGGGCTAAAGAACAGAGTACGATAAAAAATATCCTGGCTGCATGTTCACTGACCTGGAATACTTTAAAAACTCAATTTACGATATCAAAGAATCAAAGCCGGTTCTTAAATTGGGCTGGTCCGAATGTAGAGGTAGTGGCACTTCTGCCCCCCCCCCCCAAAGCTACCTGTACTTCATACTGCACAAGTTTCTGAGGAAAATACATGACCAAACCGGACTGAAAATCTTGGTGATAATTCTCTTTTTCAAAAGGATTCAGGCAAAAGAAAAACAAAAAATAGAACATCTGGACTCTGCTGCTTGTGGAGCCCCAAGCTTCATGTTCAATCATTTTAATAATATTGGAAAACAATGAGGGCAGTTAAAGCGTAACTTCCCCCCTAAGTTTTGGCTGAATTGATAAAAAAAAAAAGCCTTGAAAACGCAATGTGCCGACCTATCAAAGAGTGTGTATGTTATCGAGTAAGTTACAGCCCAAGTACAGGAGAGGATAAGAGACGTCCTGTCCTCTCCTGTACGCAGTGGCCCTGCATTGGCCCTGCAAGGTCCTGAATTGTTATTAACACGGGGTGGCTTTGTGATATAAAAAAAACACCATTCATTCATCAAAGAATATTCCCATCATTTAGTTTACCGCTCAAAAAGAGACAGATTTCACATGTAGTAATAATGCTGTGAAGCTGCCGGCTGATGATGATTCATGTATCTACGTTTTATTTACTTCGGTGGGCAGTTCACATGAATCATTAAAGAAGCATTCATTTCCTCACCTGCCACCAATAGATCTCCCACTCAACAGTTTTTATTGAAACAAATGAAAGATGAATTACTGCTCGGTTGCTCTTCCTGAGGCTTCTTCCTTTATTTTCCTCTGTTAAATGTTTCATTCCTTGGGATTCGCTCCCCCGTCCACACCAAGGTTGTGGTATGCTCAGATTGTAAAGCCTTCTGCAGGTACATTTGTGATTCTGGACTGAAGACTTGACAACCAAAAACGAAACAAAATGTTTCCTCTTTTAACAAACAGATTTGTTAAAAGAGGCTGAAAAGCCCCTTCAGCCATATGTTTGATATATGTTTCCCGGGGCGAGATCAATAAATCTGACTTGATTTGACTTGAGCTGCCCCTTTAACAGGTGAGCGGAACAACAGGTATCCACCAAAAACGTTTCTTTGAGGAAACCTAACAATCCCCTACGGTGCTATGAAGAGCCATGAGTCATTGTTGGGGCCCTGTGTCTTCATCTCATTGGCTTTAGGGATCCTGCACTGCGTTGCTTCAAATACCATGTCACATCCTCTTAACATTGGGGGTTTGCAGCTGCCATATATACCCATATCACCACTTAATGTGCCCCCATGAGCACACAGAGGAAATGTCAGCCTTAAAAAAAATATATATATATTGACTGAGCAGGCATGTATGTTAGTGTGTGCCGATGCCACTTTTTGTCATCTCAATTTCCCTGTGTTGGGCAGGATCTAACGGCACGCCAGGTCCCGTTCACTGCCCTCCAGTCAGACCGAGCAGGAAATGAGGAAGTAGGAGATAAATCCTATCAAGAATAATTATTACCTATCACGCTGACTGTGCTCAACCTGTGAGAGCGCTGATAACACATTAAGCCGGCACGCCTTGCTGCTAATTTGGGTTGAAATGGTGTTTGAATTCTCCGAAAGGTCAAAATGATCCAAATACCAAAAGAGGTCCAGAGCCATTGAGGGAGCCTGGTAAAAGAGCGGTGCCGTGCAGGTGGCTCTTGACATAAGCATATGCTATCGTTCTTTTTTTTAATTTACTGGTTCGATTCATTACAATAAAGGAAAATGATCTTTAGACTGACTGTCAAAGGCCAGTTTTGTATTCAACATCCAAAACGCCGAGGAAAATAAAAACCTCTGAGACTGAACCAGGAACAGGTTGCTTTTCCTTCACTCCACTGGGCAACCCAGCAGAAACTGGTGTCCAAAAATAGATAAGATTCCCTGAAGTCGAGCTGCTGACGTCTCTGGAGCTTTCATCCAACTGAGCTTATTCCAGCCTGCTCACCCCCCCTGCAGACACAGCAGCCCGCTCACCTAAGCTGCTGCTGCCCACACGGTTGGGAGGCTGTCAGAAAATAAAAATCATCAACGCCCGCTCATCTTCTGAACAAACCACGGGACGCCAAACTAGCCCCTCTCTCTCTCTCTCTCTCTCTCTCTCTCTCTCTCTCTCACACACACACTCTACATTTATATTCTTTGGCACGAACAAGATGTTTTTCACCCACAGCAATCCATATCAAAAATGTACACCTGTTTTGAATATAAATATCAGCGCATTGCGAGAGCGCTGATCAAACATGCAGCCGCTGAACCTGTTTAACAGGAGGACACCAGGAACCTTTGTCCACGTTACCTTTCACAGGAGACATTTGACGACACAACAATGTCTTTCAATGCCGTCCACTCTTGGACGGCATTGAAAGACATTGTTGTGCCGGCTTTGTTCAGGATCCGAAATCTCATTTCACTGAGCACGACTTTATTCTTGTTGCTCGGCTCACCTTAAAAAACTGCTGAGTTGCGGCTGATAGTTTGTAGGGACATGACGAGGGACAACAGGCTGCGTGTCGTGTGTGTGTGTTTTGTGTGTGTGTGTGTGTGAGCAGTGGGCTTTGTGCATTCTCTGGAGTCTGTACTGTGCTTACTAAAGCTTGCATGACCTTTAAACATCATTAACATTAACTTGGGCTCTGCTGTACCTGCATTTGTAATGATGAGCGGCTCAAGCATCCACACACACACACACAGCGACACATCAGACACACACCCGGAGGCACTGCCGAGAAGTTTAAATACACAGCTAACCAACGTGACGCCCCCCCCCCCCCCCCCCCCCCACACACACACACACACCGTGAGACATAAATCTTTTTCTCAGCGAGGGGCCAGATCGATACCAACACACCTCGCTGGGCTCCTCTTGCATGGCTTTGATGCCAGTCAGATGCTCTCTGGAGGGGAGAATGTTTCTCTTCCCTCTTTAATGCTCGGCCACACACACACACAAACGATGCAAACACACAAAACACCAGAGGCACATGTGCACACACTCATGAAAGCCAGCTTATTATTTTTCTCTGATTCGAGAAGACCTAAATTGTTTCCGCAATGTCGTTACCAAGCAGACAGTTCCAAATTAAACAGTCTGGAAGTTAGGAATGTGTTAACTTTTCATTTAAGGGATTTGTGTGTGTTTGTGTGTGTGCGTGTGTGTGTCAGTAATTATGGCATGGACCTCCTTCAAACTAAGCAACAACAGTATACTCAACAGAACCACATTTGCTGTTAAAGGCAATACCTCTGCCTATACTTGTCACATTAGTGTTTTCTACTCGTTTTACACTATCCAGTTGATTGTACATGAAAAATATATTTTAAGGTTTATTTGTATGAGAGGCCAAGAATGGACTTTTAATTAAAATTTCTTGGGATTTCCCGATTCTTGTCGCATGGCTTATCTGGTCCAATTACAAAGGTTCACAGTTTGCAGATCGAATCAGTAGTGTGGAGGTGAAGCAGAACAAAAGAGAAGAATCAAAAAGTGTTGGCTAAAGAGGCAGCACCGGTTCAGACCGCTGAACAGTGTCTCGTCATTTTTTACCTTTAATTGGTCATGGTCCCCTTGTTTACAATAAGCAGTGCTGACACATTTAATACCAGTTCCCCTGTAAGATGGTTCTGAAGGCTGAGCTAATGGTCGACCACTGTGACGCTAACGGGCCACTGTACTCAGCATTCACAACAACACCTCCTGTTATTCAGAGAGGCTGTTGAGAGGAGTGTGCAGCTGGAGGAGGTGTGTGCTCCATGAGTACTTTCTGGTTATTGTGGAGTTTTAAAGCCGCACTTGAAGCACAAACAAGACACCCTGGGTGTTTTTAAAGGCTCTCCCCTCACCCTGCTTACCACGGCTGTAGAACATAATGGTTTTGTGAAGTTTGCTTGTTCAGTAATGGCGGCTGTAACCCAAAGACAATTTGGCCGTGCAGGGGACATCATCTTTACGAGGATATTTTCCGCTGCATGTGATGCTCCGCTTCTCAAATCTTTCCGCCAATATGTTTTGCGTCGTAAAGAAGTGCTCCTCCCCACTCCCATCTCATAAAAACATGGGACACTTTGCTTTTATGCACTGAAAGGAGACGGTTATTCAGTCAGGGAAGAGGAAGGTGACGATATTATCATGTTGGGTTGCAGACGCTCTGCATGTGAAGAGAGGAAACCTACAGAGCGGCATCATGTGGAAAAGCCAAAAGAAAAGAAAAAAACACATTGCAACCTTCTCCGATTTGATGTGCTGTCAGAATACTTGTTCGTTTTGGATGTCAATTAAATATTAACGCGAAAACATTTTCAGTAGTAGATTGTGTTAAGTCAACACAGTTTATTACAGAACGGGGAAAAAAACAACAACAGACGCTGCAAATGACGGCCAACCGATGTGTTTCACGTGTCATGTCCGGTCTGAGCATTCGTAACCACCGTTCTCCATAAAACATCGTCCCTATAAAACGGTTAACTGCCCAGTTATGCATCAAAAGCAGCTTGGAGGAGAGATAATGAATTATGAGAACTTCACATAAACCTGCACACAGAGACCAAATGAACTGATGGATGCTTCGACGATTCGCTTTATGATGAGCAACATATGTGCAATGACTACGTTAACATAGACAGAAATATTCAGACTATAGAGCTTATTCTGAGTACAGAGCATAACCTCCTTTTTAAAGCAGGTTTACCAACGTTAAAAAAAAACACAGATACCGGTGTAAATGATGTATTAAGTATATTATTATACTATTGTCTGAATGTGGTTAATATTGGTATATTAGTGGTGATGTACACATAAGCTGCTTTCAGACATGCACTGAACTCCAATAATACCCTGTCATTCTCCAGAGGGGCTCTTTGTGAGAACGCTGAAGTCCGAGAGACTTTCTCTGGAGGTTGTCCACCCACTTGTGCGGCTATACTTCGGAGTCCCTGTCTGAAAACAGTTATAGTCACTGTACTTTCTCACTTTTATTATACTCTACGAAATATTTCCTCAAATTACAGTAAATTAATTGAATAGGTACCAGGAAGTAGCGGAAGAAAATTACAATAAAAACAACAATACATCACTGACTCCAGAGGCCAGTGGGAAGTGGAGTGATATTTCTATCATTTTCCTGGTCTGCATCGACCTCTTTATGGATTTTCATTTCTTTTGAGTTCCTTCTGGCTCTTAACAAACTGTGTATGCTTCTCACAGTTTAAATTATTTCAGTATTACAGAATGTCTTTTGCCACAGATGTTGTAGTCTGGAGTCTCCTACAGCAGCCGAGTGCCCTCAAAAAAGTATGAGCACCTGCAGAGACATTTCTCAGGTTTGAGAGAGAATCATTAAACTGGAGCATAATGTTTCTTCTTAGTTTCCACCGGCTGAGTCATATAACTCTCGCATTAAAAGCAGTTTTTTGATTTTAACAAATACCTTCCTTTTCAGAGGGTGCACAGAGATTGTGAGAGCGTGGGCTGATTTCAAAGAGCACACTATGCAATCAACATAAAGTAAGTGTTGAAAACCACTAAATATGCAAATGTTTTGTTCTGCCAAGCTCGGATTTTAATCGATTGATTAATTACTAATCAAAGGAGGCTCACCATGTATACATTGTGTGACCCGTAGCAATTCAAATGATGCACTCATATATGTAAATGTCCACCTCTGCCGAAGGGATGTGCACTTACCCTCTTCAATGCTTTCATCCTCAGGAGAGGTTGTGTGTTTGTGCACCTATGTGAGTGTGTGTGTTTGTGTGTTTGTGTGTTTGTGTGTGTCTGTGTGTGTGTGTGTGTGTGTGTGTGTGTGTGTGTGTGTGTGTGTGTGTGTGTGTGTGTGTGTGTGTGTGTGTGTGCATGCATTAATGCGTGTGAGACTAAGCATGTCCCGCCTCTGTCTGGGATCAATTAGACCTGCGCTCTGGCCAGCAAATTTTAATTACGCCTGCAGATGTCAGTGGCTGAGAACGCCACAGAGGCACGCACTGTATTTAAGGGGACTCACTCTGCCCATGACACAGCCATTAGCCTCTGCAGCGTCAGTGAAAGAGAGAGACAGAGAGAGAGAGAGAGAGAGAGAGACACAGAGAGATAGAGAGGGAGAGAGAGAGAGAGAGAGAGAGAGAGAGAGAGAGAGAGACTGAAACTGCGACTGGAACGTCTCAGTGACGCAGGACAGGCCAGAGATTACATCACTTTAAGAAATAAATCAAAAAACAAACCCGTTGGCGATGATAGAGTTTGACAGACATGAATTAAGCCTGCCTCATTATGACTAAACATTAGCATTGACTGAGTGCTCTGATTGATATAATGGTCCTCATTAACTCCTCATTAGTCCCCGTTTCATATTTGCAAATACCACAGATTGGGAATATTCCCCAAAAAACGAATTCCTAATTTTTGCCTCTCTATGTATCAAACCTACTATTTATGGCTAATTAGCAGTTGCAGAGAGCTCTATTCTAATTGCCCCAATTTTTGTGTCGCAGTACAGAGGAACATTTAGATTCAGAGACTAATTGTTTGGGATCGTTAAAAACTGGCCTGAACTCTGGGAAAGTAATCTTTGCGTCACAGTGACGTCAATCGTTCGGTAATTTATGTGAAACGGTGGCATGAGGATGCTCGGCTTGGATACATGCACTTTTCACTTTGGAGCCGGTGTTTACTGATTCACAGCTGCCCTATTTGGATGGAGGATCTCCCTGGAGTAAGGCAAAATTAGCAAAATGACGCCTTATTATCGTGGCTGGATACAAGGTGGGCTGAGACGCTGCCAAGAGTGTCTGGCAAGCCTCACAGTGCAAAGATCTAACAGCGCACAGATGAAGACGAGGGACGCATAAGTGGTTCCAAAGTTTTAATTCCAGCAGTCTGTGGAGAATTGCTGTGTTTGTGCCTTTTGTTTATGAGAGCCAGAGGGAGTCGGGCATAGCTTAGCTTCCCAGACATGCCACCGTGTTCTCTGTCACACACGCTCACAAAGAGACTGCACACAGCCCGACTCCACTAAAAGCAATCTAGGTCATCTTTCATCATCTGGTTCTCCTTCTCAGGCAGAGGGACGAGCTCGGAGTTAAGGGGACACAGAGTGTGTGCATTGGAGAGTCAGCGGGCTGACACCGGATAAAATGTGAGAATCCAGCTAGTGGGCTCAGCTAATGACAGTGCATATCAATGCCATTACATGAAATTATCTACCCATGTTTTGCATGGGGAATAGAAACTCTGCTGCCTCTGACATGCTGCTATTTCTCTGCAGGCTGCCGCTGCTGAATCGTCTCTGCATTTTTGTTCTGGCTTTTAAAATATGGCCACTGGCAAGAAGTTAAAACCACAGCACAGTGAGATTAGTATAGAAAGCTGTAGATAGTTGGCATTAACACATATTATTCCACAATCAATTCACGCAAGTCTTGTTCCAGCAGCAATGTGAAGGCCATGTATTTTATACTGGAATATGAAAAGGTTTACTGCAGACAACTAAAAGGATCTTTGTATCATCACTGTTCCCTGTAATATGACACAGTATTTCAATCATATTGAAGAAAATCAACCTCTTGAAATTCCAAGAATAAAATCTTAATATTAGGAGGATAAAATTGAATTAAGTTGGAAACAGTCATAATATTAGTCTGTGAGAATAAAGTCATGATTTAAGGAGAACAAATTTGTAATGTAACAAGAAAAACGTAATATTAAAAGAGCAAATTCTCAATTTATTGAAATCAAATTCACAATATTACAAGAAAAAATTCGTTATTTAATGACAAAAAAAACATCATATTAGAAGGATAAAGAATAAAAATGTTATGAATATGGTCTAAAGTTAAGCAGCTCTCTGGACTTCGTAATGATCAAATAAAGAAAAAAACATATATTCATAGTTACAGTATTTCTTAGTGCTTCAGTTAAACGACACTTTGTTAACAACAAATAACAAAATCATTAACATCTCAACTATCTAAAAACGCACATGTTTAGCTGTTGCTGTGTGTGTGTGTGTGTGTGTGTGTGTGTGTGTGTGTGTGTGTGTGTGTGTGAGTGGGTGGCTGTGACCATCTCTTTTTAATTGCCATATGTTTGAAACATTCATGAATTACAGTCAGGAGCTAATTAACACTGCACGTTGTATAATTTCCTTTAATTGTGTCATATTGAGAAAAGGTGAAACTAAATATGTAACCGAATAATCCAATAACCTTAAGGTCAATGAAATTTCCCTGTGTGAACACGTTTTCAGTGGTAATAGAAATCTGCATATTTCCTCCTAAAATGTCTGGTGATAAATTGAACTGGTTGAATATATTTTGTTCTGAACATTTTGGATGAGGGAGAACTCATTATTTTAGCATAAAGTGGTGAATTAGAGTATTGAAGCACTGGGAATAGAAAACACATTAAGAAATGACCCCCACTGTGTATCACTGAGAGTGTTGGGAAACCATTTGGGTTTTTCCTCTGATACCAGTTCTAAAATGATATGTTAAAAACATTGCGGGTTCCTAGACTGTTTCAGAACCGATGATTATTAGATAAAACCTTCACCGACTACCATCGTTTAATACTGAGCAACTGTTTCAAAGCTCAATACAGCAAAGTACTCCAAAGTGCTCCAAACCTGTAATCAACTGTCTCCTCTTCACCGGGGCCAGGGACGCCCACACAGCCGGCTGATGTGCTTGACATGTGATAGTGCAAACAGTCAACCATGGAGCATCCCTCTGCTTTCAGATGTGTCCCGTGGGTCACAGTGGCTCCATTAAGCCTGTTGTGCTCCTCCTTTTACACGGAATGGCTTTTAAACATTTGCTGTAGTACTTGCCCGTTGTCGGAATCCTTTCGCGCGGAATGCAGCCACATTTTTGATCGTTTAGTTTGAGACAGTTTGTTGTCGTGTCGACTCGAGTTAGAGGTAGCTACTAGCTAACTGTGGACTGACGTGACGTGCTGCCAGGGCTGTAGAGCGTGTTGTCACCAGAGTTAAGTGCATTGCTAATTAGACACAGAAAGTAAACAGGGCAGCTATTTCTGTACAGAGTTCAGGCACCAAAGTGAGGCACGAAAATCTACATTGTGAATCAGTCCAGTAGGTACTGGCCGTGTAGGAACAGGTGCCACACCTGACTGACCAACAATATGATCTAAATAAAACTAAGGTCAAATATACATTTTCAAGGTCACCATTGCAATTGAATTACCCGGGGGACCTTTATTCTGAAAGGATATATAAATATATAGTACAATATCATATGACTTGGACTTTTAAGAAAAGGTGTTTCTAAGTTATCCCTGTCAGTTCCTTTTTGTGGCCTACAAATTCCTTCTCATTTCAAATCAAGCCTGCTGCTCCTCTTCGTCAGTGCTGCTAGTCTGTGTTCATCAGCAGTTTTATTTGTGACTGTTTCACCCTCGGTGTGGACACAGGTGCTCCAGCCTCTCAGAAGCTGCGTTGAGTTGTCGTGTGTGAAAAATCACAGCGTTCTGTTTTTAGATCCAACAAATGTGACAAATTATTTCGCTCCACCTGATGTTCCTCACCTTTGAAAATGTGTTTGTGACCATACGGGGCATTCACACTATTTAATTTACCATCTATAGAGAGTTAATGCTGAGAACAACCAAATCGCTCTCCCTTTGAAGCTGTGTTCAGTGTCTCTCTCAGAAAGCAGCATGGCTGCCACACTTTAGTGGTTTTCAGTTGAATGACGGCTATTACATGAACGCCGCTCTCTCCTGGGTGCGAACAGACGAAGGCCTAGAGAGTGTCTGGGGGGAAATTACATATTGGGTTTTTATGTGCTATGGTGCCTCATTGATTCAATATTCACAGACACACTGAGGTTGGCAAAAAGCTATATCAAAGCCCGGACAACTTTCTTGCCTTGTGTCCCCAGATACTGTGGCTGCAGTATGTTTTTCTAAGTAAGTTCTGGCTTTTCCTCGGATTTGACCGTAACTAGGGGTAATATGGGGTGAGTGAGCACAAGAAACTCTGAGTCTTTATACGTGTACATGGGTATTATTGATTTCCTAATAAAATATGTTTTTGAGGTTCTTTAAATAGTTTTATTTTTCCAAAGCTGCTGCGTCACTGTAGTTGTCAAGGAAGTCTGTGGTCCCTCTTGTTTATACATTCATATAATTGGCAGGACAATAAAACTCATATCAAATGGATTTCATTTGAGGTATTTCGATGGAACACGAGGCCATGGTCAAGGGAAAGGTTCCAAATTTCAGTTTCACTCAAACACTGGAGTGACAAGACTGCCCACAAGTGTGCTTCAAGCACTGTAGAGAAAGGCAAATCAACTGAAAAAGAAATTTACTCTCATAAACTCCTGAACCTCATAGAAAAGTATTACTAATGTCACTGCTGTGGCCGATTTTTATCGACCTGATTCACAAAGCCTTTATTTTGAAAAGTTGTGAACTTGGGTCTGAATTAGATCTCTGAAATAGAGGTATGAAAAATCAACTCCAGTGCAGTAAATCATTCACATACGTGAACAGTAAGGCAGCAAATTCTGTTTCATTTAATAAAAAAAACATTTACTATCAAATCTTTGCTGCAGAAGAACCAGGTAGGATGAACATAACCTTTTCTAACTTATCTCTGCACCACAGATGGTTTTAAAAAAGGTTCTGCACCAAACGTCCAGCACACAAACTATTAAAGTGACAGTATATTGTAGAACTGTTTCAGGAGGACTCACTAATGTAATTCTGAAGTAGCTCCAGAACTTTAACACAGGACAAGAGAAGAGAACATTACCAAAATACAGGTTTAATTAAACAACTTAAATTACTGGCTAAATTTGTCATTGGGTTTATTTGTATTTTCTCAAGTGAAAATGAGTATAAATACTGCTGTGGCCTATTTACAATCGAACAATGGAACATCCTTTTCTTTGCATTCTGACTTATTGCATTTGTTATTTCAGTTCACTTGGTAACATGTGTCACCACCTTTCTTCTGCTTTTTACATAGTTTTTCACTGACGCCATTCTCTCTCTTCCTTCGATCCAGAATGCATTGGGATAGCCGCCACGCTGGGACTAACCATCACCACCAACAGAATTCCTTGTGGTCTGGTTGGTTTTAAAAATGTAAATCAAAATGTGGGACTCAAAGCAACACGAGACGGCAACAGGTACTCAGACTTGTCAGCCTCCCGACTGCTTTTAATGTGTTGGTATGAACACTGCCTGTCATCACGCATGTTTGGTCGCACGTACGCATTAAACCAGCGTTCAGTCAGTGTGTGTGCTGCACATGGTCGAGCAGAGTGAAGAGCATGGGCAGGGCAGGTGAAAGAGAGAAACAGAGACAGAGAAACAGAAAAGCAGAGAGGGAGAAGAACCCTAAAGGACAATACACCTAAAATCGTCAAAATTATAGATGTGTTCACAAGAAATACACAATCAAAAAAAGACATTCTAGCAGAACAAACCTCAGTAAGGCATAAATTCTCTTGTTGATAGTTTTTACACACCTAAAAGTCTGGTCCATGGTCCAAACTAAGGTTCTTTGTTACATTTTTCACATTTGGTCTGGTTTGTTTGGGTTGCCCACTGCAAATAAAGGAGAACACTAAAGACTTGACACATGTACAACCTGTTGTCATCACCTACGTGGAGTAAGGTGTGCTGTCAAATCTGTTAGTATAAGGAAAAATGAATGAATGAATCAATTCTATTCATTCATGTTGTACCACTTCCATCAACTTCAGGCGGAGTTCTGAGTTTCTTTGTCTGAGGCAAAGGCTGCAAACAATCTTGCGCACTCAGCCATTTGTCTGAAAGTTTGAACAATCCAAAATGTTTTTTTCTCACTACACATGAATCGTACCATAGTTATTTTCATCTGGATCAAAATGTAGGTCTGTTTTGGCAATTTTCACACCTTATTTTGTTTTGTACTAAATTGAAAAGTCTAAAGGTCTAGACCAAAACAGGGAAGGTGTGAAAACGCCCTAATTCTCCTTCCTGGCTTCATAGGTCAGATTCCATGTTCAGATTTTTTTGGTGTTGAAATACATAACAGATTTTGTTCCCTGCTCTCTATTTGTCCTTGGCTTCACTTACATTACCAGTCTGAATTATTAACCCAGTCCAGCCTTGCCCCTGGCTCATATCACATATAGAGGCAAAACATTTAAGTGAAGAACATTTTGCAGCCTTGGTAGAGGAATGTGCATCATATCGCTACTTTTTCATATGATGCAAAGATTTCATATTTTAAACAATCACAATTCAAATAGTTCAATAACTTATCCACCTTAAAAAGAGTTTTGTAGTTTAAATATTTTCCCTGAAAAACAAAAAAAAAAAACAGAAAGAAATGTACTGTCTTCGACTTGTGTTTTCTTTAATCAACTAGAGCAGTACCTCACCAGTGTGTGGGCCTGAGTTTCACTTCCTGCTTTTCTCTCAGGAAACACAAAGGAAATGAAAGATGAGAGATGTACAATATTTCCCACAGTTTTTTGAAGTTCTTCTTTGAGACCGCATGACTAACTCAGCGGTGTTCATTCAACTAAGGATCACATATCCCTCTCTCCTCTCTCCTCTTCTCCCCATCCTCCAATCTCACGCCTGTCTTACCTTTTCATCTCTCTTTTCTTTAGCACCTGTTTATTTGACTGTCTATAGCCCCCAGAGACTGTCTCCTCTCGCTGTTCGGCGTGCCAGACTGACATGTTTTCATCTAACGTGGGGTTAAATGAAAGTGCAAACAAGTTGTCACATAGGAGGCCGTACGAGGTCCAATAGTTTACCATGAACAAAGACATTTGAAGTTTGGTTGAGTGTCTCAAAACATTACGGTTAGTATTGAAGTGAAATGCCATTTTTGAACAAGTAAACAACTTATTCTCTCATTTTTAAGTAAAAAAACTGAATTTAGAAGCACTGAATCGCACCAGTTACGTAATACACTGCTACACTGTGGTAAGGTTTTGTGCTGCTGCTTTACTTGGTCTAGAAAAGACTGGGAGATATGTGAATAGTGTTTATATATAACATTTTATGATATATTGTCACATTACACAGAAAGTAAGCTAGCTTCACTTGCGCTACTGTTATATTTAAGTTCCATTTTTTTTCCAATTTAATCATGATTTAATCACAACCACAAAACAAGTATTAAACATGCAGATTCACTAATACATAATATACTAACAGCAACCATGAGCTACTGTTCTTACCCACCCACTGCATATCAAGACAGATGTAATGACAGCTCCCCAAAAGTGAAGCCAAAGCATCTCTGTCACCACCTGGGTGCTGGCTGCAGTGTCAGAAATCTTGTCCATGTTAGTGGATGGGACATGGGCCAAGCTAAAAAGTCAAGAAAAAAAGCTGATACATTTTTCTTATCACACAGATTTTTGCAGGGTTCATTCATGTCCAGGAGAGTTTGGCTTCATTTCATTCAGTGGAAAGAAGTAGAGACATGTTGTCCATCTATGGTCTTACCAGACCAAGCCAGGCTCTAGCAGTATAGTCCTTCAATATAATGAGCTCTGTGGTTTTAATTTCTTCCTTCAAATGTAACATAGCCCCGCTTTGAATCCACTTTTCACTGTATGAACCTCTGAGCAATGTCTTGACTCAGATTCAGGAATACCCTGCGGTCATATTGGATATCATGAAAAGTACTCTTAATGCACATGTTAATAAGAAAGTCATTTAAACTATTGCGGAAAATGGCTCATTTGCAGTCAAATTACAACCACTTTTAGAGGCAAAAAGAGCCGACTGGAGATAAAACAGGAGCAGTTTAAGCAGCCATTCATCCTGGGGAGATAACTAACCCTGCCAGATGGAAGACAACGCATTAATCACTGTGTTCCCGTTGGGTCAGAAAAAGACGGGGAAAAAAGTCAGGATTTGCCGTTTTACTACATATCGTTTAAAAAGGTTCGAGTAAGAGACTGGAGGAGAGGCTATAACTCATTTAAACAAGGCTGTGACGTGTTAGTATCTTGATTCCACCTTAGAAGTGCTTCGACCGCTCTGAGAATTTTGCTTCATGATTAAAGTCTTTGTCCTCATTACCAAGACTCGGACCTAAGGCTTTTCCCTCCAACGTGGCTGTGTTCCCACATCGCTGATGGAACAAGTGGGTTTCTATGATTTGAACCACTTTCCTGCGCTACATGTACTGGCAGGGCGGTTGGATCGCAGCGAGAGAGCCAGAGGACGCACTTAAAAGCCCCCTCGAGTGAGTTTATGACCTTTTAGTGATAAGAGGCTTGTCTTAGTGCCCAGAAGATTTATGAGAGGAAAGGAAAAAGTGCTTTCGAGTGTTACCTGGTCTCTGCTCTTTACAGCTCTTTACTACATCTCCGCAATAAAGACACAACCTGCATCGGAGAGTTTGTGTGTTTATGTTAATTAACACGTTTGACTTATTTGAACTATGATCACATTTCTTTTTGCAATAATTAAGCCCATGAGATAAGAAGAAACTCTTGATGTTAAGAATATTCTGACCTAAAATAAAATATTTTCAACCAGGTTGGTGAAAAGTTCCAACTGGGGTGAAACTTTAGAAGGACCCCTTGAAAAAAGCATGTGAGGAAATGCTTTAAATAACTCCTCTTAATGATAAAGAACTGCAATAGTCTGTGTGTCATTTCCCATGTCTTCTAGAATGAGGCTATTAGTATATCATTTAAAGAATTCTCCAGTTAGCTCTTCAATTTCCTTCCTTGCAATCATCTCCTCAGCGCATCACCCTTTCCTTCATTAGTCATTCACATCGACACCTCTGTCTCCTCGAAATGTCCCCTGTGGATCATACCCCCCCCAGTCCGCCCCTTATGGAGACATATTGACTATTTTGATGGTCTCGCGCCACTTTACGAAAATTGTCCCCCCTTTTTATGCAGATGAGCGAGCGAGGCCAGCGTAGAGGGCCAGTGCGCGGATCAGTGTGCAAATCTCAACAGTCGCTCCTCAGCTGCACGTGTGTCAAACACCATGTCGTGGGGAGATTAAACAGCGCTTAGGAGGCTTTTTTTCTTTTTTCTGGCCTGCCAAGTCTGCGGGATGCATGGGGAAAATTGATCATGGCATTTGGGCTGGTGGCAGGAACCCCAGCGCCCCTGCTCTTGGCTCCCGATTCGCTGGCAGAAACGGGGATGAACCAGATGGTGCAGGGCGGTGAGCTTTGAAACCAAACACGCAACCGAACTGGCGCGCACTTTACCATCAGCAGTGAAATCCTTCAAAGTGTCACCACTCACCAACCGCCTCACACATTAATGCTGAATAAATGATGCTACGTGGCACCGGTTGGTAATGTTTGCAATTGTGCTAATGATAATAATAATCTCTTGACTATCGTGGCCTTTTTTGTTTTGGAGTCCTCTCAACAGCTAGGTAGTCATTCACAGAGAATGTCTCCAATTGGTGGATCTTCAGGGGCAATTGTGCTGTGCGGTGTTTGTCTTTTCACAGCCTTGAGGTACTTGTGTGTGTGCAGCCTCACCTACAACCGTTTTCCCTTGGAAACTCAATGCACAGTATATCTTGAACCCCCCCCCCCCCCCCCCCCCCCCCCCCCCCCCCGCTTGGATTGATCAAAATATATCCTTGGCGTGGAGCGAGAGACTGCACTGACATATCCTTCTTTGAAATAAAAGCACAGATCCCTAGTCAGGGAATACAATCTATCTCTAATGGCTCCTCCATGACTCTGATGTTTAATCAGCGTAAGAGCCAGTTCTTGCCTCACTTCTGCTGGCATCCATTAATTTGGCCTGTATTTTTCATTTGTTTGTTTGTTGTTGGGTTTTTTTTGTCCTCTTTTTCCCGACCTCGTCCTAACAGCCAGCTGGCATTCATCTTCTGATTGAGTCCTGCTCGATACTGGAGCAGATAAAGCAGACAAATGCCTCGAAGTCACAACTGGTCAACGTCTCGTCTCAGTGAGCCAAACACACAGGTGGGCTTCACTATCTCTGCTCGAACCCATTCATCACGAGGATTATTCTCTTTCTCCTCCTGATTTTTTAAATTACAAGCACTATTTTCACTTCACTCGGCATAGGTGGCTTCATTTGTGTTCACAGCAGCATCGTCCATCTAGTCACATTAAAGCCATCACTGGCCATTTACTGCAGATGCATTTCAACCAGGCAGACAAGCCTGGGAATGCTTTAATGCACAGACCACATCGGGATGATTGGAAAAGTCCATTATTTTAACTGGAGTACACCTATTTGTCGTTGTCATGTTCTGCAGGAGCCTACCGTGAGTGATGCCAGAGAATTACCCAGATTTAATGTGTTTACTTGCATCAACAGTCGATAAATCCCTGTAGAGAAAATTTGCTTGTGCTGCAAATCAGAACCAGGACGAGGGATATCAATCTTGCGTGACCCAGGCCAGTAATGATGAGGTAAGATGAACCTGAAATTATTGACGGTTTAACGTTGGCGTTCCTGATCTAAAAACTGAAATTGAGGGAGAGTTACTGTCTATGCAGAGGGGCGCGGCCAATTAAAAATGTGGCTCAGCGAAGTCATTACAGTGCAGATGAATATGGTGACAGCTGTATAATAAAAGAGCTTGAGGGAGGAAACCAGGGTTGAGTCTGTAACAGATAAGCAGCCAATCACATCTTAGGTGTTTGGATGATGTTATATTTATTGGGTTGTGTTTGTTCTCATAAGAAAAAGTCTGTTGTTGCTGGAAGTTGTCGAAGGAAACATTTTGGCAAAGATGTTTTTAGTTTTTCTTTCCGAGGGCTAGCTGAGAAGATTAGTACCCAACGTTTGTCCGCTAAATATGACGCTAGAACTAAGATGTGATTAGCTCAGCTTAGCATAAAGGTGAAGGGAAAAAGACACCCTGCGTCTTCATTGGACTTATAGTAGGCTATGTGCTAACTTACTAAACAACACTGACTCCCCTGATTCTTGCCACAAAATTCAGAGACCTGCTTTACGGAAATGCCGGGTTTGATCAGAAAACACCTGAAGTGTTGTCTCTGCACTTCTGTTAATGTCAAGATTCAACTTAAAAGATACTCTGAACTAAATTGTGACTATAACATCTGGTGTAAGTTTTGTAATCTTTGGTTAAAGCAAAATGAGCCGTTTCCCCCTGCTTTCAGTCTTCATGCCTAGCTAGGCCAATTGCCTAAGTCGGGACTCAGTTCTGCGGACATCCTCTGGAGTTCATGTCAGAAATCTGCTTTACTTACTCATCAGCTTTTATTCGCATTTGGCTTGAGTTGATATTGAAGAAGTGAGACCAGCAAATGATTGAGATGTGTTGATTGTAACATTAATTTAAAATATACTTGTAGATGCATGAATAACTCTACATGAATAACGACATAATGACGGGTTCCCAGACGGGAGCTCCAGACTGTCCACCCCAAACACACACACACACACACACACACACACACACACACACACACACACACACACACACACACACACTGTGGTCCTGCAGATAAACCTGAACAAGTTTTCATCATCATTTCAACTCTTTTTAGTTGCAAATATGTTTGCCCCTTCAGTAACTAATGAGCTCCCTGCAGTAAATATATTGCGCAGCTAAATGAGGACGGCTCCCCATCAGTGAATAAAGTGTCTGAGGCAGTCAGGCTGCATTTTAAGATACGTCATGTCAGGAACCTGTCGGCCTGTGCTTACTGAGGAAAAACACTCTGGCTGGTTTCCCCTCTGTGATGGCCTTTTCGAAATAGGCCGGGTCCTGACCACATGAGCGCCGCTCTGGGACCACCTCAACGCCGTCACACTACATGGAGCTACGTCACCACTTTGAAAGGCCGAGTCAGCACAGCTAGTCCATTATGTGATTTGTCATTGCTGTGGGAAGATGGACCCAGCCAATCGCCTCATTATACTGCACCCCTGTGGTATTTGCTCGCAGAGAAGAAGAAGAGTTGTGTGACCTGTACTGACGTCGATGTACAAAGCCGAATCTCCTGAGTCCCATTTTATTCAACTCTGATACTTCCGAGGCTGATCCGTGTCACGTAGGGGTTACAAGATCCGCCAGTCAGAATGATGAAGGAGAAACAAAAATGACTGTGTCCAAGTTCACTTTGTAACTGCTACATGATCTGTCCCGTCGCCTGTCTCTTTTTACCCCGCCCGCCTTCTGGCAGCTGCATTCACCATCTTTCCTGTGATAGTGCAGTAGTCAAGCATTTTTATAATGAAATGCCTGTAAGGTGACAGATAAGGCCCTTCTCAAACTTGTCAGTCAGCGACTTTGCCCGATGGAAACTTGAAGCGTGAATCCAGAGTACATGACAGTTGAGTCAGGCTTTTCTTTAGAAGGGCAGACGGGAAGATTGATTCGTATGTTTTTTCAAAGTGCTTGTGTCACCACTGCAAGATTACATATTGGCCTATACACACACCCTGACACCCTCTCTACACAAGTCACTGATATCATTTCATGATGCGTTTGGCATTAGCATTCAAAGGCAATAAGCGAGGCTAACTGGAAACACGTGACCCCTTTATCATGGGATTTTTTTCTTCATGATGTTACTTAACTTGACGGCCCATGTGGCCAGAGTAGCTATAAAACAATCAGGCCTATCTCTGCAGCTGGATAACCACAGCCAGGGTAATGCAGAGATGCACACAACCAAGAGGCAGACAACAGAAGGGGCATTTTGGACATAATTGGACAGACAGTACTAGCTCGGCTCATAATTCACTGAGCCACCCTTTACTGTGAGACTTCCTGCAAAGTCTGTGCAGCTGTAAACGTTTCAGCATGTAAGAGAAGTCTTTTCTGTAAAGGTATTGAAGGTCAGCAAACTCTTTACATTTATGATATGTAAAACTCTGCAATGCAATGGAGAGCAGCGTCACCTGGCGTGTGAACCACTCCCCTCAACCGGCAGCACTGGCACTGGTAAGATCTTTTTACCTGTGGTACATTCTTCTTGTACTGGTTGCGCCACAAGAACAACGCCAAGGTCGGTCTGCAGTAGGACATTGGGGAAGAGGCAGGTGTCTGTGCACTGGGGGGAGAGAATGAGTGTGGAGTTAAAGGGGCCAGTGGCCAGGGCCGTAGCTTGATTTCATGAACTGTGCAATCAAGGCAAGGTCAACATGATGTTGTCCAGCTGGCACTGTGCAAAACAAATGTGAGGTGCTGATCTTTTTTTCCAACCCCCCCATTTTACACTGCTGACGGGTCTGCTAACTGCTGGCTCCAGCTCACTGTTCCTGCACGATCAGACAGAGGAGGAAGAGGCTTTGTGTTGCCTGAAAGCACCTCAGTGCTCCCTAGTGGACAAGTACACATGAATGAACGCACACACACACACAAACGTGCACACCAGCATGGACGCGAATGCCGACAGAGGCAATGAGCTTTGTGTGTGAGTGTATGTGGACACATGCAAGCTTGTAAACATCCACAGATACAAACACAGTTGATATTTTATGGCAATTGTGACAAGAGTGATGGTAAACATGCTAGGCCACTAGAGTGTTCATTACATTCATCAGTGTCAGTGACTGGTTTTACAGCTTAAATTGTAAAAGCCCACCATTCATGAAAATGACGATCACAGCACATGCTTCTCATGGAGATACTGTACCTGCTAATACGAGTTACAGCACGAGGTTATCACGCAGTGCACTTGTGCAGAAAGGCCGGATACATGGCTCTGAGTGAAGGTCAGGGTCAAGCCATGATATGTACAAGGCAAATGGGGAGGGAAAGTAAATTAAAACAAGCCAGTCAAAGGTCCTTGAGTGTGCAACTGAATTCGAGTGAGCCAGAGGCTACAATACAGAAGGTAAACACAGAGGATCAGAGGCTGAGAACGGCAGTCGGAGAGAAGAATGATACAAAACACACGACCCAATGTGAGGAATACAGATTTGTCCCGTTCCAGGGAAAATAGAAGAAATATGTAAACCGTTGTATTATAAAACCAGAATATACTGAATCCATTCACAAACATTCTTACTTGGTATCAAGTCAAGAGTTAGTAAGCGATAGTTGTAGCTTTTTTATACCTGTTCTCAATGACATACATACATTAAATGGGACATATTATGAAAATTCAACTCCCGCGATTTGTTGTGGTTCCTCTATGTCAGAAACGATACGCTAGAGTGCGTCGAATGAGATTACGACCGAAATAAACATCATAGTCACACCATGCCCATGAAGGGAGTCTTGCTACATGGCCTTGGACGAGCGAGCTAACCGGGCTGGTGGAGCCCGGCTAGCGTTAGCTCGCTGCTGCTACCCGTCAGACATTTAAGTGGCCGCATAAACAAGGGACCTCCGGGACACCTCTAAGCGTTGCTGGAGCTGGGGCTCTCGCAGCCAGGCTCACCGGGGGTGAGGGGGGCGGGGCACTCAAAACAGGTCAATCTGAGGAGGGCTGTTTTAGACAGGGTAAAAAGGTGCTGTTTTAAATGATCCTTGTGGTATTTTGACCAAAAAATGTTACAGACATTTCATTAAGACCCCAAGGAACCATATCAACTGTGGTAAAATGGGCATAATATGTCCCCTTTAAAAGAATGCTGGGTCTGTTCCTCCACTCCATATTTTGTCATGAACAAACACAAACGCTGCAAATACACTGCAAGAAAACCATAGACTGTATATAAAGATGGATGCTTCCTCAAATTCTTCCAAATATCTAGAAATTAAGTCAAAGTATAGTTGATATATGAGCGCTGCCATCTTATTAATTTGTAGCCAGAGTCCGTGTCTTTCTGCAGTAGCCATCAGGGCAGGGAGCTGTGGTAGCAAGGTCCCACCAACACATGCACTGTCAATCATTCACTCCGTTATTAAAACATCAAATAACTAATTAAACCAGGAAAATAACACTAAACAAACATCAGAGTGCTAAGAACAATGAGAAAAAAATTTGTATGTATTCTTTGAGTTTTTTAGGTTGGTACATGCCCCATCCACTAACATGGCGGAAGCCGGATCTTGTACTGTGGCCAGCCACCAGGTGGCGATCCATACTTTGGCTTCACTTTTGGGTCTACACATGTCATCCATCTTTATACAGCCTATTATATTTGAAGAAAATGTAACAGTGCTTTATTATCTTTTAAGATTGGTACGTTACCTATCAACCTTAACTTGTGTCAAATCAATTTGAACCATTTGTTGTTATTCAATTACATCAAATCATATGAAATATGTCACACAAGGATTATTGCCTCCTGAAGATCCACAGATGAAAAGTTACATAAACAAAAACTCTCCCGTTCAGTGCTCTACTGGGTATCAATGATGTTATAAACAACTTTCTTAATGTGTGTATTGACAATCAATGGTCTCTGCAAGATGTGCTTGCTCGACAGCTGTCCTCATGCGAACTCTGCATTTACTTGTGGACAGCCTAATCAAACCTAATCACTAAGACAGGATCATCCTAGGACTTTAAGATCAGGTTTTGGTCCCTATGAGCTCTACTGTTCCTGAGAAGGTTCATACTGTTGCTGGAAAAGTTTTCTTCTGCATAAGGGGCAGTGGCCAGTCTAATGACCACACCACCTGTAGTGGCACTAAGTCAAGTTGGGGCGGACTAATCAAGTTCTGGTCCTTGAGAGCGACATCCATTACACTGTACCACTGCCAGGTGGCAGCAGTCCCTGGGCAAAGCAAAAACATAAACAAAGAGTGACACACCGCCACTTCAACAGGACGTTAATCATTATGCATGGACACTGCCCAAATCTGTCTCCAACCCTTCCCCAGACATACAGGCAATGATACAAGCACTCCGAATCAATACTCTCTCCCATCCTCTTGTTGATTAATTTTGCCTGCTGGTGTGAGAGCTCTTATTGGCCGCCCATGAGTCAGTCGAGTCAGTCAGGTCCCAGGTAACCTCAGTTGTCCCTTGATTACAATTTTGCCTAAATGTTAACTTTATTTCAAAATAGCCTGTGCATCCGTGAATTCCTTATTGTGCATTGGACAGTAAACCTGACCCCCAGACAATTGGGTCAAAACTATAAAGACAACACTAATAAAAAATAAAACTGACATTAAAAAAAAAAAGTTGTTAAAATTTAACCAAATCTGCCCAGGAACAGAAATGATACTTAGATTCTGATTAAACTGAAAATATTGAAGTATAAAGTACTAAGTACAAAACAGACAACATGTCACAACATGCAGATACATCAGAGCCAGTTGAAAAAAAACGGACCAACAGATAAGGCCGGTCCCTGTTGGGTTCCATGAGCACTCGCCAACCAACCAGCTTGATGGATTTTGTTGGCTTGTGAAAAAATTCTAGGCAAATTTTCAAATATTATTGTGAATTAACAATTGACTTTGAGGTTTAAACAACTCCCTGCTTTTTTAAATCTTCAAGCTACATGCCATGAAACAGCAGTAGCAGTGATAGTAAAATAGTAAAATTGTCCACACAGGTCACCTTGCGATGCATCCTCTGTAATGTGGGCAGAGCAAGAGCACATCCAATCATCTGGACTTTACTTGGCAAGGTGCAGTACTCGAACTGTGACTGATGATGTTTCACAAGTCAACAAGAACGAGTGAATGCAGATGGAGATAGGCCTTAGGTTGCCACAGAGCCACATAAAACATGACAGCCCAACAGTTCTCACAGGCTGACTGGCAACCCTCATGACTAATATATCGACTTTGACATGGAACACCTGTCTCAGGATAGATATTACCCTGGCTTTATCTATCACTTTTCAATTTTCTCCCAACTGATAATAAACGGCTGGAGGGTGGGGTAACTCTTGCTTAAAGAGAGCCAGACTAAAACTTGAGAAAAAGGACTGAGCAGAAGTTAGGACTTCATTAAACTTTTCTCATTGCACTTCGCTGAGAGGATAAGCTGTTTGGAGGCATTGGCGAGTTCAAAACAGCTCAATATTGACTTCCAGCGATCTCAGAAACTGAGTCAGTTATGCTTCCATCCCTTGACTGTGCCAGTCCAGGCCACAGAGCATGCTGGGACTGGTGTTCCGATAAGCCACAAACAGCACCTGTCATGGCTGCCCCCCCCCCCATCCCAACACACACACACACAAACGTACACACCCCTCTGTGCCACAGCAGTGGCAGGGAGGATGAACATGCCCAGTATCCCCTTGGAAAGGTGAATGGCGGGGATGAGGATGTGGGGTAGGCAGGTTTCAAGGGATAAGCGGGTTCAGTGAGAAACTGCTCTTCTTTGCCCTTTCATGGCGAATCATGTCCCATTACGGGGGTTTTGTCCTGTGATGAGGATGTTGCTGGAGCTCCTCAACAATCCCATTACAGATCATAAAGGGAGCTGGGGATGTGGCCTGAGAGCACTCAGGCTGCTCCTCTACGGCTGCCAGGCTTTGTGTGTATGAGGCCTGCGCCACGTTGGTTAATGGCTTTTTAACTCCAGGTGAATGATGGGAGCTTTTCTTCTCTTCATGTTCCCCCCTGATTCTTAATGCTCAGCGGTTAACGTCACAGGGACTGGTTTGATTCAGCTCAAATGTAAGTTTGGCTTAAGATGTGTGAAAAACCAAGGACAGCCTTGACAACAGAGAAAAGCTTAGTGGCAGTGCTTCACTGGCCTGGAAAGACTACGGGTGCGTTGCGCTGCCCCCGAAATGCTTCCCTCTTCCTCCTTATTCCCTCAGATTTCTGTGCTGGTATCCTGCCAGCTGTCCAAAAACTGTAAAAAAGTGAAATGAGAAGCTGGAAACTCTCCATTAATTTGTGAAAGGGGTCATTTTCTGTGGCAGACGCGGAAAAAAGTCATTACCCACATCTGCAGATTCCCATCAGCTCTGCCGAACCTTGCAGTATAGTTTGAGATCATTGTTTTCATTTTCTGGCCAACAAACTCCGCTCTTATTAAGCTGGTTTTTGACTGCAGCAGCGCTTTTCAGCAGGAAGCGCTCATAAAGCCACTGCATGCCACCTACCCAGCACAGAGTTATACACAGGTCAATATAGCCAATAAATTTGCTCCATGAATACCCACAGACAGAAATTTTGACTTAACTGCAATAATATAAGTTTAAAATTGATAAACAATAACCCGAGGGCTATTTGTCTGGGTTACAGTGAGCAGAACACGGTGGTCTGCAATTGTAGGAACTATGAATTTGACTGCATTGTGACTTGGGAGCAGACACATTTAATGAGCATCATGTACATTATGGTCGTTTCCCAAGCTTGACAGAAGCTCCCCCAAACATCCAGTTCTTACCCATGCCCCGCAAATATGATGACACTGCCCTGAAGTAACTCTATCCCTTCTGTTCTTATTCCTCAGCGAAGACAGCAACCAGCTTTTAAAGGAGACATATCATGCTCATATTCGGGGTCATCATTTTAATTAGTGCCATTCATTTTTTTTTTTTGAAAACATCACTTTCCTCACTTTGTCCATTACTGCAGCTCCTCTTTTCAGCCTCTGTCGGAACGCTCCTGTCTCTTTAAAGCCCCCCTCCTGATAAAGCGCAGCCTGATCGGATTGGCCAGCCAGCCTACTCTGTTGTGATGTGTAAAAAACTGTTTTGCTTATGTGGGGCTGGATCCCTCTTTAGACTAGGGGTCATTCAACTTTCTCATTGAGTTGAACTGCAGCCCTGTTACTAGGCGGCAGAAGTAAAGGCTAAGCAAGCTGGTGACACTGATCAGAGAAATCCTCTGTAGACCATCTCTCATTTCGGCCCCTGTGGTCGACACAGCCCAAGGAAAAGGGGGTCTAGTTGGTCCCTAAACTTTAGGCACAGCTAGAGACTTTTTAACATTTGTAATTTTGTAATTTCTTTTTTTTTTTTATTCTAAAATGCACATTCATGAAATGTTAGCGACATTTTAAGAAATCATTTATTCTCCATGATATTGAGTTTCTCTAATTTCTTTCTTCACACAGGGTTTTGACTGTGTGTGGTCAGTGATGCTTGAAACTGAACGTGGGAGGAGAATATAAATCACTGAGGGTTGGGGCAGTATTATTGCAAGGAACTTCAATCGTAGTCCCTCCTTATATTATAACCTACATAGACAGAACAAAGGGCACAAAATGAGGCCACGATGGCATCATCGCATTCAAATTGGCGAAAATTCTCTGTGTAACTTCCAGAAACGTACGACCAGTCAAATATGCACATGATTTCCCTCTCTTATTATGAAAGTGGAGCATCTCAGGGAGGAAGTGTGAACTTCACGTTGCGTACAGCTCAGTGTACAGTATGCATTCATCTCCACGCCTAGCTCCGAGCTCAACTCCTGCGCCGAGGCCGCTTATAAGCATCGCCATTAATCAAACAGGCAGCTCGCACTTTAAAAAAAAAAGAACAAGCAAGTGGCATAAATAACTAAAACATCAGGGGGAAGGAGGAGAAGAAGAAAAAAAGACAGCGTTGAATAAGAATTGAAAATCAAAATCACAGCCAAAGTCACCCTGAGTCTGGCTAATTTACAAAACAGTGACAAGAGCATTAACTAGACTGAGGGTGATTAATATCTTAAAAAGACACTGACTGCTGTCTACATACTCAGTGTGTTTACATGTAATCTCCACTTTGGCTAGCAACACGTTTTCATATTTCAAACGTGGCCAGCTACAGAATGCTAACAGCTTGTCTTCTTGGGCAACAGTTGCACTCCCCGAGCTCTTGAGATGGAGCCAAGTAACGTCAGGGCCGGTGCACAGGCCGAACATCTCCCCGGCTGCCAAATAAATGGTTTCTTCACTTCCTGCAAGTGAAGCATCAGCTGTCTCATTACAGTCCTGTTGAGTTCCACTGTCACATGTGCTCTTTTTGCAGGTTCAGGGGGCTTCTCATTAAAACGCCCTAATTTTCAGCCATGCCCGGTGCCACGGAGAGGAGCTGCTTTTCTTAAATTGAGGCCATTGGAATAGAAAGTGCTGCGTTTGCAATATTTCATGGAGGTTTAACTTGTGAATACAGCATGGAAAAGTGTCTGTGGTGACTCCAGGGCGGTAATCCTGTTATTTCACTGTGCTCAGGCAGTCAGATTTTTTAGCTCTGAAAATGGCAACAGAAAAAAAAACGCTTTGAGGTGTTCATGTTGCAGATGCTGTAAGTGTCTTATGATTCACATTTGGAAATATGAGTAAATCAATGAATTCTGAATTCTGCCACTCTCACTGCTGCCAGACAATCACAGATTCAGCTTTTTTCGCCTTCAGGTGTTCTTTTCTCAGCTGCTCTGTCATGAAATCAAGTCCACTTAGCAGCTAACACGTGCACTTGACCACGCTCGGGATAACTCACTGTATCGATTAGCTGAGCGGGGCCTAACGGGTCTTCCGGGGCGTCACAACACGCCGCCAACAACTTGACTGAATTGATCATAGAGATGCACAAGTAATAAAGTGACATGTCATTCTGACTTCCTATTGATTTCCCCATTAGTGGCTGATTGATACAAGCTTTGAATGTCAGGAGCCTCATTGATTGACACGAGTCCATGCACTCGCTTGTAATATAATGTCACTTCCCCGGCAGCTTTGCATCCTTCCACCTGGACAAACTAAATTAAAGGTCAGCAGGTGCACAGGGTCGTCGAACTATGTTCCCACCAAATGTGTTTAAGAGCGCGTTATTCCTCCAGCTCCTGTGAGAGAGGCACCCAGGGGGGATCTTACTGTTGGGGGAG
The DNA here is from genome assembly GCF_947347685.1 of Pleuronectes platessa. Lineage (NCBI taxonomy): Eukaryota > Metazoa > Chordata > Actinopteri > Pleuronectiformes > Pleuronectidae > Pleuronectes > Pleuronectes platessa. The sequence goes on along the minus strand of NC_070636.1, from coordinate 19,638,455 downwards.
GGATAAACAGAGAAATGTCTCCTGTCACCTGGCTCTCTCCCTGGATCTGACCCTTCCACCGCCCTCAGTGACCCTGAACAGTCGGTGTCCTATAATAGAAAAAAGGTTTTCCATACTCATGCATTCAGTATCACTGGGGGCCGTGTACCTATTTACAGTAGCAGTAGAGAAGCAACACCCATCAAAATCCCCTCTAAAGGGAATAATATTAGATTTTGTTTTCCTGAAGAACCCGATCTCTAATATTTTGCTGTAAGTCTGTAAAAGTCCACAACATTATGAAGCTTATAGACACTGAAGATGACATTGTTTGTATTTTTTCAATGATTTGAGGCTTAATTTATTTCCAAAATGATCCAGAAGCCAAAATCAAAATAACAATAAGTTTATTTTTATAGCACTTATCTAAACAAGGTTACAGAGTGCTTCACAAAATCCATGGCAAAGGTATTCAATTCAGTTCAATGCACTTAGAACCTAAGTGTTTCAAACCAGTTCAATGTAACCAAACATTCTGTAACATTAATACACATCCGACAAAGCGAACGGCTTGAAGATCGGATGAGAATTCACTGAGTTATGAACATTATAATTGTAGATAGATTTCCTGCCTCTCGTGTGCATCAGGAGATGCAGCTGCACGTAGCGAGGAGGCCTGAGTCAGATTCAAGATTCAACTGTGGTCAAACAGACAAGACCAAATCTGGTTAAATGTAAATTTGTCTTTTTCTATCGAGTGATGGAATTACAGCAGCGAGTCTGACGGATCCTTTGTCTCAGGGCTGAGACTAACTTACGGGGAGTCAGTGAGAGATGGCATCGCTCTGAGAGGGGGGGGGGGGGGGGGGGGGGGGTGGAGCCATTAACCAAACCACTGTGAGGGGGTTACAATCTGTCAAAGTTTAAGAAAGCTTCTGTCATAGTTTGCCTCTATAATTAGCGAATATGCGCTCAGTGTATGTTGTATTTATTATATAAAATAATCATTGCTTATGTTGGTACTGATATTGAGGGGGGCGACTCTCTGGTGGCCTCACTCCATCTTCATCACAAGTAATGCCTGAACTCTTCCTTCTTGGTCCGAGAGAACCTCTAAATACAAAGAAGACAAGCTCAAGATGCAAGGGATTATGGGTATACTGAGGTGGACAAGACGACCAAACCAAAGTCTTAACATTTAAAAGCGCTAACACATTAATAAAGTGGATTACTACTACTGCCATATTTGCAGTACTCATGCAGACAAAAACAGGGAACTGTTGTTTTCATTTTCATTAATAGCAATATGAATCTACCGATTATGGAACAAGGATGCTACACAAGTGTCCCTGGTCTGCCTATCCTCTCTCTCTCCCCCTACCCCCCCCCCTCCTCCTCCATATCTCTATCTTACTTCTCACCTCTCTTTCCCACCAATCTCTCCTCTCCTCCCCATTTTTCCCTGCTCACCCCAACCGGTGCAGATAGAAAAATAAGGTCTTGAATTTACATGTAAAGTGCCTTGAGATAATGCATAATATGATGTGGCGCTGTACAAATAAAATTGAATTGAATTGAAATGCTGTTTCCCCCCGGTTTGAACATTTAAGTAGACTTATAAGTACACAACATATCAGCAACATCACATTTATACAGTAAGTGCAGAAGCAACCCATACGTCAAAAAGCCACAAGGTAGATATGATGTGAGCTGCAATCACACAGCCAGATGTTCTGCCGCAGCGCCCCCTCACACCCTCAGCAAAACTCCCATAACTGCTCTCGAAGCTGATGTGTGTTCTACTTTGTCAGGAGACAAGAGAAATGCATTTAGGATGAAGAAAATTCAAATGTATTCATCTTCCAACAAGTAACCTCTTCCAAAAGGGCCATGAGCAACACAGGGTAAACAAGGTGCCGAGCGTGTAATCTAGCTTTATAAATTTGCACTTCACTCTCTTTATGTTTCAGAAGAAATCGCTATAGTTGCCCGACGGTTAAGACACGCACGCACACACACACACATACGCAGACACACTAAGATTCTGTTTTAAGCCTCTCAAAGGAGCAGCGGGCTGGGGATGCTCAACCGAAACTCACGACAGTGTGTGTTTGCTTTTGAGGCAGCGCTGAGGGGGCAAACATGGGGAGAAAAGCCCCAGGGTACACTGCTCCTCTCAAGCATGATGGTGGCACTCTCTTACTGCGGGGGCCTCATCACCATGCTCGGCGGTTTTATGAATGCACTCTTTGCTAATGGCGTGCTGAAGGAACACGAAGATCTTAAAGAGCCCAGTGGCAGGTATGTGCAGGTTAATGAAGCAGGGCTCCCCCACTTCCTCCTGCTTCTAATGCTGAAATCATTTAATGATTCTCTTGCTGCCTATTTATGGCCCTGCTTGGTGAACATAACAGAGGTTAATAAAGTAGAGGTCAACTCTTAATCACACCTGCCCAGCGCTGTTTTTCCCTTTTTCTACACTGTAACTCATAGAAACATTTCTCATTAATGATCTCCCCCATAGGGCCCATAGGGCGGATAAGTATAAATGTTCTATGCAGCGTTTAATGCCTTGACTCCCGTAGGCACGTTCGCCTGATCGTCAAATTATTCCCGGTGCCATGGCGGGTATTTATTTCATGTTAATAGCCGGCATCTTACCGGAGGCTGAAAACAACAAGTGTTGCGTGCACATTACACACATAAATGCCAGAAACTGTCCAATCCAGGTTGTAAAAATAATCGACAGAGCGAAACAATACACAGGGGAGCCTTGGCAGGTGTTAAAGCGGTTACAAGAAGGGAAAAGAATGGACAGATGTGTGTGTGCAGGTGTGTGTGGGTGCATGTGTGTGTGTGTGTGTCTGTGACTATGCATCAACAATGGGTCAACACATTTGTGCCTTGTAAAATCTCATAATGTAATAACTGCCCATGATAATCTGTGACTCTGCAAACACGCCGCACAGTAATCTAGAGGGCGGCTGTGGAGTCCACCTGTGTGGAGGACAACTGTCACTACATTACAGTCTGAAACTAAATTCAATTTGAAGAAAGGAACACGCAGAGTTGTTTTCTGAGGAGAATATGAATCGACGTATTAAGGGTACGGCGTGCACCTCCACATAACACCAGCTGACAGTTCTCTGTTGGAGCTGTCCATTGTCTGTGCCTGCTTATTCGTTCCAAAGGGAAAGACGCTGGAGCTCTGTTCGGACTACGTAGAGGTAATCAACGTTATATTGGTGATTTTTATTATTCCATATCTTCTGTATAAAAGTATAATATGGCAAATGCATGTAGAGCAAAACACTTTCTGCATCTAAAGAACTTGGCCTCGTTTTAAAGGAGCTATATGGATGTTTTCACTATTGCTACACAAACAGCACTAGCACTAACTTCACCTTCCTTTATTACCCAGGAGCTGTCTCCCACAGTGGGAAAAAAAATTAAAAATGTCAATAAAACATTAAACTGCAATAAAATCCTATAATAATACAAAATATTGAGCTATAATATTAGAATTATGTTTCATGCAAAGAAAACATCTTGACTTTAATATAGTTGTAGATTGGAACGCAGCAAAGATGATCCCCAATGCCCTCTACACACACACACACACACACACACACACACTGTTTTCATGGGAAAGTACAGCAGGCATTTTTGGCCTTTAACACAACAGATGTGACTATAACGGCAAATTGTTGTTTATGTGTCGGAATACAAACAACTTATTTTAAGATTATAATTTTTTCATGATTAGCCATATGATAGTTTGTCATTGGCATAAAATAGATCAACTGTGTTTATTCATACATTGTAAGGTAGGCGTAGTCTAAAGCACATAAAATACATAATAAAAAAAAAAAGAATAATGCGTTACCGAGCAGACATTTTACCGCATGGCAATTGGTGATATCAGTCTGTTATTCATGCCAATTACAATGTGCTTTTTATTGTTATCCGATTATTTGTCTAAATACCAGATGTGGTTGGTCAATCCCCATACGTTTTTTACATAATAAAATATTTCCTGCATTAAAGAGAAGGGGGAAAGGGCTTGTTTTGTTTCAACAGCTTGTCTTGTTCTAAAATCGTGTAGGTCCCATTGACATTTTCATTCATAAACATAAACCCTGCCACGCACAGGAGTCGGGATTAGATTCATGGCAGATGCTGGTAATTCATGCAGTCGGAGACAAAGCTGCTTTTGTCAAATCAGACTCTATAGGAACGGCTGCTTTCTTTGTTTTGAGCTTTGTTCCATTGATGCTGTTATTTGTCCTTTTCCCACTGTTCTTGACAAAAAGGAGAATCACTGAGGTGATGTGTTTTCAAGACGGCTCATTATCGTACAACACTTGGAGTGAGTGAAAGCATCTACATCTCCACGCTGCAGCTTCCCTCAGGAAGTCACTCTGCTCCTCTGAGTTGTCCTCCATGATTAAAGACTTGATCAATTTCTGGGTTATGTGAGGATGAAGGATGGAGGAGACGTGATATAAGAGAAATGATCATGGACGCAATAAACAACTGACAGCAGCCTATTCATTTGAATGAGGAGCCGCTGTCTTTGCACTAACAGTGGTATTTGTCTGCATTAGTGGATGAGCTGAAATGATATCTTTGTTTCTTTTTAAATTGTTTCCTTTGTAAACCTGCCTGCTCGGAATGTTCTGTTCTCTTGTCCTGTGTTAATGCTCCGGAGCTACGTCAGAATTATTCTTCAGCATTAGTGAGTCCTCCTCACACTGCTCCACAATACACTGTCACCATTTATTGTTTGTGCGCTGAACATTGTGTGCAGAGCTTGTTATAAACGGTCTTTGGTGCAGAATGAGAAAACGTTGTGTTATTCCTGCCCGGTATATCTGTAGTGAGATTTGAGATTTGATAGTTAATTCAATTTCAGATGTTTGTTAAGTAATCGACACATTCTCAGACCAAGTTCACATCTTTGCAATTAAAAGCTTTTTCAAACATTGTCAAATTGGATGTGATCCTTTGAATGTTGTTGCCATGACTGAGATCAGTGCCTGTGCCGTGTGTCTGTCTCAGTCCGACAGGGGGAAATAGTAACAGTCAGTCAGGCAGACGGACAAACAGACAGACGTTTGTGGAATCAGTAGCTAGATAATGGATCAGTCATTCTACTTATGTGCTAGCAGAGTTTGGCTTCTCATTTTGTGATGAGTTGGCTTAACCGCTTCACCAGAAAGACTACACAACACAATATTCCCCATGGATATGCAGTGCATGCCAGAACAAAAACTAATTTCCTGCTTAACCGAGGACAGTTTACAGAGGACGACAGGTACAAACAAGTTCCTTCAATTAAACAGCAAAATACGTTGTTTGCTGCCCTGCACAACAACAACAACACACGTGTGGATCTGCCGCCGTTAACAGCAGGACAGAATTAACACAATATTACTGATACAAACATTGAAAAATGTCCTGATCATACAGGTTCCAGCCACCATTCAAGTCAGGTCACTGTACACAGACACAAGGACACCAGCTGCATGGATTTGAAAGCTGTTGAGAGCAGTGGACATTTTCTATCCAAGCAGATTAAAGGGGAAACTGGAAACTACACAGCAGTGTGTCTGTGTGTGTGTGTTTAGTCTCTTTTTCTGTGCATAGCTTGGTATGGTAAAGATCAGTCTGGTTTGAAATCCACTGCGTCATCATGGTTGGGTAAACCTGGGTAAACACACTAAAGGTGATTGACTCCCGTTGCCCCCCCCCATAGCTTCATACTCAACTTCATAAATGCACAGACAAACTAGGTGCTCTCTCACCTTGCTGTCTTGCTAAATTAGCATGTTCACACGGGTTTCACATTTTCAACACTGCTGATCAGAGCCAATAAAAACCTTTGTCGAATCCAGATTGTATCTCTCCCTCTGAGAACATCACAAATCCCCCCTCAGTCACTCTGATGGGACTGCTTTGTCACGTGATCACAAACACATGTCATTGTCAGGAACTGGAGTGTGGAACTCCAATTCCACACTGATCCACAGGACCAGTTTGACTGGTCAGAGGTTGGAATGACAAAGTGGCACTCACCAGAGATGATGTCCTCACTGCAAAATCCGTGAAAATATCCCCTGGTGGCTTCCCACCTGAAACCATCACCAGCTGTGCTGTCTGACTGGCTGGTGGGAGCAGCAGGGCCCAGTTTGATGTGTATAAAGCATGTCCGCCGTGTGTGCAACATTGCAAATGCAGCTCAAAGGGGTTAACAACACTGCCATTACAACAATACAGCAAGTTCTCATGATTCATTTAAAAAACGCCACCAAATTCACAATGCAATGCACAGCGCAGTAACCAACACGACATGTAATAGCTTGTTACCCAACATGCCGTTTCTACAATCTGTAAAATTTGAATCTGTGCATTTGCATGTTTGCATGTGTTCTTATATATGCAGACATGCCTGCAGGTGAAGAGCTTTTGTGGTGGTGCATGGGGGGGGGGGGGTTCTCCTTACTCTATCAGCTCACAGCCGAGCCAGCCTCCGCTCTGCTTTTGTCCGATAGGTTGCGTTGGATATTTTCTGGGCCAGCCTCCCTCATCAAAGTGATTAAGCAATTACACTGATTGTGCCGATGCTCAAAAGAACGAGGGAAGGGCCCTCGAGTATTGAGTGCTAAAGCTTTCTTGCAGATAATGGCTTAATTTGTGCCTAATCAAAATAAAAACCTGTTCTCTTACATCTCCAACCTTCCTTCAAGCAATGGGTGGCTCAGGGGATTGAGAAGGTATCGTTAAGGGGGGAACCAGTATGCCCTGCTGGGGCCGTTTCTAACTTAAATAGCTTTGCATTGGGGTCTTGTGCAGGCATCTTATTATCAGGCGAGTGCACCTCTCCTCCCCTGCTAATGAAATAATAATTACCATCTCAGAACTGATAACGATGGCAGCCTCTAAAGATGTTGCATACACTCAGTGTGGATCCCAACTGGAAATAATGAAAGTTTGGTAATTAAATCAACATGCATTTGTCTCTCAGCAGTGCTGTGGTGGGCATCAATAATGAAACATGAGTCTGGAGAGTCAGACGCAGCAACTAAATGCAAGGAGTCCCTCTCTCTCCCTCTATCTCCCTCCCTCTCCCTCTCACACACACACACACACACACACGAACCCACACACACACACATGCCTCACTCGTCATTTTTCCCATCAGGTCATTAAATTCCTTTACTCGCTCATTGCCACCATGAAAACCACCACTGCATTTTTACGCACACGCTGGATCCAACATCAAAAATTAATCACAGCAGAACTTAAATCACAACCGTGACAGAGCAACATGAATTAGGCCTGCATTTGTGTGTGCTCATGTGTTTTGTATGATAGTGGGGACAAATGAAGGTTTAAAAGCATAGCTATGAGGACATATGGTTGGTCCTCACAAGTCCAAATTACTTTTTGAGGTTCAGACTAGGGGACAGGGTTGGAGTTAAGCCGTTTTGTTGAGAATAGAATAATTTACAAATGATAACATATATATCTGTGTGTGTGGTCCAGGTATCACTCAAGTTGTGGGGACGGGAATCTGTTTGCATAGTCACATTAATGCTGTCTCCAGGAAATCAATGTAATGTCCCCTGAAGTCATAAAGACAAGGCTGTGTGTGTCTGTGTGTGTGTGTGCGTGTGTGTGTGTGTTAGTGTGTGAGGGAACACCATGGGAAGGCGGGGGGGGGGGCGACTCACCCTGAGAAGATATCTGTAAGAAGAGGCGCGGGTCTGCAGCGCGTATGGCCGACGTGTACCGATCCTCGATCCCGGGCACCTGCGCCTTTTTCTCGGGCATGAGGCGCACCCTGAGCCGGCCCCCCTCCGCGCCCAGCCACCCCTCCATGACAGACGTGAGGTCCATTTCCAGGGTGAACTCCGGGGCCTCCTCGTACACGGACAGCCCCCCACATCCCGTCTTGACTATATCCTCTCCGATCTCCACCACCACGAGGTTGGAATTCCTGCTGTCCTTCGTCAGGCCCAGTTTCAGAACTTTGGACAGCGGCCGCTTGTAGAAGAAGGGGAGCTGTCCATCAGCAGACCCGTTCCTCGGTGCTGAAGCCGCAGCAGCAGACCTGGGCTCCACAAAAGTGGACACGGTTTTCTGCAGGGGTATGCAATGCATTTTCAAGTTTGCGCTCACGGTGTAACATCCTCTAAAAGTCTGGCAGTCACCGTTCAGCGGTCTCTTTATGAACTCCGCCAGGTAATTGCGCAAAAGAGAGGGGACCGCAAAATCCACAGAGAGGGTTCTCCTTTTGATTCTGGAGTGTATGGTCTGGTTCAAGTCTCTTTTGCCCCCGGTTTCCCCACTGTTACCACCACCACCACCGCTGCTGCTGCTGCTGCCGCTGCTGATGTTGCTGAAGCCGGCGGTGGTGGAATCCGTCCCCGCTGTGGTCCTTGGCGAGGCGCACTGCAGCCCGGCGAAAAATGCCGCAGAACAAACAAGCAAGAACAAGATCCTGGCGTCCATGGTTAAAACAAATGTCAGTCTTTTCGTGCGGGTGAAGCCCCTCTCTCAATCCGGCCGCTCAACGCGTCACACACATTAAGTGCAAAAATCACAAAGTGCGAAATCGATGATGCTGCGGGTCCTGCGCCTCTTCGCCGGTGCGCACCCGTGGCAAGACGAAGGGGAATCTTATTTTTTTCTTTTCTTACATTTGTTTGCTGGTGACTGTTGCCTTCCTCCCTTCTTCTCCACTCGGGAAAAGTGCCATTTCTGCGTCCTGTTCCCCGCGCACCCAGGTGGACACGCACACTCACGCACGGCACCTTGCAGACGATGCGTATTATCGCAGCCCGGCGCGTCGCTCCCCGGGACGCTGCTTGGTATGCCGCTCGGCTGCGCTCCGGTCGCTTTTCAAAGACTCCCAGTCTCTTGGCACAGTTGTGACGGCGGCACAAGTGGTCTCTCTGTCAGCGGCGAGATGCAGCGTCGTTCCCCTCTCTCTCTCTCTCTCTCTCTCTCTCTCTCTCTCTCTCTCTCTCTCTCTCTCTCTCTCTCTCTCTCTGTCTCCCTCTACCCCCCTCTTCCTCACAGCCAAATACTGAATCCACAACGAGTTTGGAGACGCCGAGTGTCCATTAAAGTTTAGAATACAATCACATCCGGCAGCTGCCTCTCGGCTTGATTGTCTGCTGTGGATACCGGTGCTGACTCGGTGAGCTCCGGTGCAGCTCCTGTCGGTAAAGTCACTCACCGATCTGACGTCAACGTGAGCCGTTTTCTTGCAAACACGACTCCCCTGAGAAAGAGCCAGAGCGCGAGCATCCGCCGGTGTGGACGCGTCTATTGCGCCCTCAGCGCAGCCGTAACGGTGCGTGTGTCTGAATTGGGATTAGAGCTGCCAGGAGGACAGAACAGCACAGCTCCACACTGATTCTTCCTTTTTTTTTTTTTCTTTCAATGAATCACCGAGCTTTTGTGTGTCCGGAAATTGGATTGGATTAGTCGCTCTCTCCCGGTTGTGCGAAAAACAAATAGTTTCAGAGGGAGGCAGTTTGGGTTGGAGCCCATTTGGTTGTATTATACCCTTATGTGCAGAGCCCGGCGTATAATACCAGGAGGCATGTCAGTGCATGTGTCCCACAGTCGGCACTACATTATTATTGAGACTGGGAATCAAGGGGTCAGGGCTGGGAAGTATGCCTTAAAATGCCCCCCATCCAAATCCTGATGTACACTGCAACCATCTCTCTCTCTCTCTCTCTCTCTCTCTCTCTCTCTGAGCCAAAACGAAGTTGAGACACCCGCTAGATGGCGTCAACACACACACATGCGGTATAATTCACCATCCTCGTTTCACTGACAAATCCATTAATGCTCTAATTGCTGTGGATTTTTTTTTTACAAAGTCTCATTAGAGCCTTATCTACAGAGGGGAAGGATTGGGGCCATGTGTGAACTTTTCACGAGTTAAGGAATCACAGACTCTTGATAAGTCTGTGTACTCTGTTGTTAAAGTCATTTTTCTGAGAAGAAGAAGAAAAAAGTCTACAATCTTGAAACTGTGGCAGTTTATGGAACTTACAGAGCAGACGTACATTTGCTAACTAACCGAAATGCAGTAGCAAGAATGTAGACATACTTTCCCCTACTTGCGTACCGTGCTGCGAACGGACGGGGTCCAGTCTACATCCAGGACATTGTCAAACCTTACCTCCCAGCTCGTCCACTCCACTCTGCATCTGCCAATCGGGTCGTTGCTCCCTCACTCCGAGTTAAACTCTCAACAAAATCAAGACTGTTTGCTGTCCTGGCTCCTAAATGGTGGAATGAGCTCCCCATTGACATCAGGACAGCAGAAAGTCTATACATCTTCTGCCGCAAACTAAAAACACACCTCTTCCGACTATACCTTGAATAAAAGTTTAAACTAACAATTCAGAGGCACTTAAATAGCACTTACCCATGGCCCTTTGTTATTAGTTTTTCTTGAAGAAATTGTACTTTCTTGAATCTTGTTCTTCTGGGTTTGTACCCTCATGGTTGAATGCACTTATTGTAAGTTTCCTTGGAGAAAAGCGTCAGCTAAATGAAATGTAATGTAATGTAATGAAAGGTTTGAACAGTGCAACCCTATATGCGTGTCCTTTTCATCCTTTTGCTTTTCCTAAAAGGATCAATCATTCAGTCCCTTTGTACGAACGTCTAAAGCGAATAATAACCACAGTAGTATATAGGTAGTCATCTCCATGATCACATTCATGAGCCCTGCTCGGAGAAAGGCTCGTTGAAACGCTTTTCTTCCGTGTGGTGAACAGCTTCTCATTGAGAGAGAGTTTTAAAATCCACATTTGCTGAGTCTTTATTCTTTTGTGATGCTGCATACTTGTTCAGTGATTTCCACAGTAGCGGCAGGAAAGAAATGAAGATATGGAAATGATGAAAACAGAACAGATTTTTAAGAAATCCTCTTAGGTCCCCAATGAGTTGTAGTTGGAGGTGTGTGTGTGTGGGGGAGAGAGAGAGAGAGAGAGAGAGAGAGAGAGAGAAAGAGTATGTGTCTGTCTAAATTAATAACTGGAAATACAATGGGATTTGTGACGAATTAAGAAAGAAAAGAAGGATCTGTTCAGCTGTGATTCAGCGGTCATTCCTGCACATGCTGATCAGTTCCCTCTTCCACCATTTTCTCCTGAAACACATAACTGTTGCTTCTCTTGGAAATTTGAAAACACTGACTTGACATCGCCTGTCCATCGAAGGATTCCTCCCAGGAGAGAGCAAACAGAGCTGAGGAGTGTGCAGCAAATGTCTTAGGGTTCACGAACTGATTACAGTTTCTACATTTGCATGAAAATGTCTATTATTACATGCCTACTGTGTTCATTCCCATCAACAGGGGAGTGGGCCACAGCTGAGTGCTCTTCACTGCAGCAGTGCCCCTCTATAAAATATCCCAGGAATATACACTTGGTGCAATCTCATATTCATGGTCAGGGCCATTTCTTCTGCTTACAGCAGCCGCTGCCGGGTGAGTGCACAACACTAGTTCTTGTTTAAGACACAAGAAACATGCAGGTGATTGTGATTAATTATTAACATTAAGGAGTCAATTAAATAGTTGTAGCTCTGCACCATTCCTTCTCACCAATAAAGAACCATTAATGGCTGTTTTGTTACAAATGTATTACCGATAACTCCTTTTTTCTTTCCTGATTGAGAAACAACCGATTCAGTGTGTTAGGGGTTAATTGAGATGCATTGGTAGTAAATGAATTATTCATTTATTTATTAATGATTGATCACTGTCCTGTGCCTGCATGATTACTTCCCAATAAGGGAATTGTCCTTGACAGAAGCTCTGGTTCTTCTTTAGCCTGCACTTTATTGCAGTGATTGTACAATGTGGTATTGGTTTTATTGTGATGGGGTTATGTGTAAAAATCCACACACAAGTGTATTTGTGTTCAACAGTGCTGAAACCTTTTCTCCATGTTCGCCCTCTCCTGCTTCATCACCAAACCCAGTAGAATAACCATGACTTGTATAACATTAATCAACAGTTATTGTATAAATGTCATGCAGAACACTGTAGGAAATAGCGGTAGTTAATTATGCACTTTTGCTTAGTCACAATTTATTGTGTAAAAAAAAAAAAGGTGGGGCGGATCTGAAATAGACATGTTAGGGTCAGAATTAATGAAGCAATAAACAGCCATTTATCACTGTATGATAAACACTGTCCAACATTGAATGTAGTTATACGAAGTCTTGGATAACAGAGGGGCTTTCAAAATGAAACATTTTGAAACAATAAATAGGCAATTATGAAACAAGAGAAAAAAATTTAAATCAATACTGGAATTTATTTTAGAAACCTGTATTTCCACTGCTCTGAAGGATCTTAATGATAAAAACAAGGTTAAAAAAACATGATGTGATGAATTAATTTAATTCTGTTAGTCAATGTGTCTCTAACCTTGACATTTCTATTAAAGGCAGGATGATGTGCTAATAAATGAAATGGGGCTGGTTAGATATTGAAGTATAATTCCTTCAGAGATGTGAGTGAAATTGAAAATAATCTGTAAATGGTTTAGTATTTATATAGTACTTTTCTAGTCTTGATGTCCACTCAAAGCTCTTTACAGCACAGAATGTTTTTTTACATTCACTCATACATTCATAAAGTGCATCTATTAGCAGCATTTTGTTGTTCTATGAGAGGCAATTCAGGGTTCATTATCTTGCCGTAGGACACTTCGGCATGCAGATGGGGAAGACTGGGAATCTACTGACCTTCAGTTTGGAGGACAACCGCTCTACCCCCTCAGCCACAGCCGCCCTGTAGCACATACTGTTAGTAAAGTGATCAATATGATCATAAAGAAGACTTAAAAAAAAAAATCATAAGAGCAATCGAAAGTAAGAAATGTGTAATAGTAATTGCATACATATGGTCTGACAAGAGTAATCACAAACAATAACTCACACACAGTTTGCTGGTGATACATCTGACTGTATGAGGATTTGATTTTGAGTAGCACAAGGCTCAGTTTGGGGCCCAAACTTTGAAACTTTTACATGTGTCATAGATTTTGCAGATGTGTTATTTGCAGACAACACTTTTCTTTGGTTCAGGAGACGAATTAAAAGCTTTAGTACAAAGCAATGAAAATGATTAAGATGGTTTGTGATGAAAATAAAGTGAAGGCTACTTAAACTTGAACAAAACTCAGTTTTGAAAAGTTCCAATGTCTAGAGATCAAAATATTATATTGTCATATTTTATCATCTGAAATTAAATGTACTCATTTAATGTTACATGACAGAGCGGACACAGGGTTTTTCATTTTGCACTTGTTGCAACAGAGTGTTAGAGAGTATTTGTTTAATTTGAATGATTTTAGAAGTCTTCCACATGGAAGACAGGCAAAAGTAAATAATCCAAACTCATCAGACTCAGGTAACACGAGATAACAATGTAACAGGGAGGAGAAGGAGATGACGAGACAAAGGTGAAACACATTAGGGAGGAGCAGTTTATCCGGAAACACACTGGAGGAGGACGTAAAACAATGGCAGGCACATAAAAGAATGTAATTTTTCAAAATAAAACTAATTATTCCAACAAGGCCCATGCATAAATCCAGGGAAGGAGCAGATCAAGAAAATATTTCTGTATGGAATTAAGTCTGCGTTACATCATAAGCCAATGACAACTCTGCCCTGTTCAGTTCCTTCTGCCATATGTGGGGCAACATATAACCTAGTAATATAAAGCTATATGTGTTAGAGGAGCAGTGAGAATTGTAAATACAGTGGATTCAAGGCAGCAACAAACTGATTATTCAGTCAGGACTATTTAGATACAGCTGTATAGCGACAGAAACAGATCTATGTATTTCCAAAAGTTGTTAATTCTTTGTTCACGGGACGAGGACCATAGATGGAATTTCATTTTAAGCATCATATGCACAGAACACACGTGTATTTCAAAGTCTGACTTAAAAAACTTTATTTCTCCACAGGGTGGATTAGAGTGGATTTATATAAGTAAATGCATAATGAATATAATGACTTTAATTCAGGATGGTGAATTGTTATGTTTGGTTCCTGATTGCTATTTTTCCTCATGTTGCTGTAAATACTGGCTGTTAAGTAGTTGTAATTGACTAGGCATTTATTTTTATTTATTTTATTTCAAGATTTTTCTCCAGCCTACTCATTTTCCACAAATGATCTATATATGCAAGGGAGTAGGGAATGATTTAATACATTAATTTATTGAATAAAGTGTTTTCTTCCATTTATGTCTGTTGTGCAATAACATAAGTGAAGCATATGAAAAATACAAAAGATACATGACTTCAGTAAGTTTGCATCCACTATTCTACAAAACAAAACCAGGATCACATCATGGAACAACTTTTGTCTGTATTCATCATGTATTCTTCCCAAACTCTGAACACATTACTCTGGACAATTTGTTTTATTCATTTTCCCGAGAAGGTGAGGAATCATAAAAGGGTGTAGGGGGGAGCGAGCGGCGCCGGTGTGAAGCAGGTTCGGGAGAAACGGTGACACAGACACACTGAACCCCATTTAATATCTAATCTGCGAGGCTGTACTCGCAGGGGCCCGAGCCGCAGGTTCGATGTTAATGTGGAATCTGTGGCTCCATTTCTATGCATGATGTCGTACATCGATACCAGAGACTCTGCCAGGGATAAAGGCGTGAGTCAAGGTGAGGGACAGGAGCTTTCAGCTGGCGTGTGGCGGAATGTTATGGTTTTGTCATTTGGGTGCAGAGCCATATTAACTATTGTCTAACAGGGCAATATCTGGAGTTATTAATAATAGATTAAACACATGAGCAGTGTTAGCCAAATTGATTTTTAACTAGCAGAAACCCAAAGTCGAGCGTCAGAGCCTGAGTTCCATTTGCCACGCAAAATTGATTCCGTTGAAATGATGTTCATGTGTGTAAATGTGATCCGGGTGAGTTAATGTGCAGCACTGCCGGTTAAAGAGGGAGAGATAGATGAAGTATGTGTGATGTTGACCTGCACCGTGTAAACAGCCATGGCTGTAATCCCTATTAGAGGCACGGCCACCAGACAAACAACTTAATTACTTTCTGATTGATCACTTATTTCCACTTTCCCGTCATTTCGGTGTAAAGTGAACCAAAGCCTGGTAATCCATTACCACCACTGCAGCCGCTGCATTGAGAACACTGACCAGCTAGAGTGTCCGTTTAATCTTAACCCTGTTTGGTATCCAGCTCACTGGTCTGCGTGCAGGGAAAAAACGGTTTGCGAGGGGGGAGTGGTAGTGTGATAAATTACTGACAGATAGGTTCTTACAAAGACCCTTCCCCCCCCTCCAGCGCCACTTCTCATGGTGCGCGGTAAACCTCATAAATCAGACACGGAGTGTGCCTGTAACGAGTGACCCCTTCAGCCAGGCGTCGTCGTGCCTCATGGCCTGGTCCATCCACTCCCACCGTGTGCCAACCCTATTTTGAAGTCCATCGCCGATATTAAATGAAAAATACAAAATTCCAAACCACTCCTCCAGAGTTGTCAGTCCGAGTCTCTCCTTCTACTCACAGCTCTGCGGCCATTTTTATCTTCTGTCTGTTTTTTGCTCTCCGCGAATGCACAGCGCTCGTCCGCGATGATTGAGGAAAGAGCTGCCGAGTCTCGCTCAGCCACAGCCATACATTTTGCAACGCGGAGAGTTGACAGTCCCGCTTCCTTTAGCATTCCCACCACATTTTTCTCCTGGTTCCATAAATCAAGCCCCGGACCTGCCGTGTCGAGGGAAAGGAATAAAGCTTTTGAGGAAAATAGGAGGGAAAATAAAGGAGCCTTTGCACGGTGAGCGTCTGAGATCTGGAGAGTTTCCTCTTGACAGGTGTAATAAGAGTTTGGAGCGGTCATCTCTTACAGCGCTTGCAGTGGGGGGTGAACTTTTGATAAGTGGCAATTCCCCGGGTAGTGGACTTGAAAAATGTCAGCGTTTTAGCTGCGGTCCACCGAGCCCTCTGCATGACCAACACTCACATTAATCAAAGCAGTGCAAGGGTTGAGCCTGACTCTAGGCAGGTAGTTAGCATGTCATCAGCCGTGTTGATTCATGGAAGTTCTTCCCGTGAACCAGAAGCATGACTGTGTGAATTACCTGACAGACACAGAACACGGAACAGCCGATCTAGAACACTGTGGAACGATGGTGATAATTGGAGTAATGGACGAGACTCAGTCCGGCCTTTGCACCCTGCCGGTGGGAAAACTTCCACCTGCCAAATGTCAGATTAGATGTGCATTAAAGAGAATTCAATTCAGACAAAGGAGTGAAAAGTGGCCACACTTACAGTAATGGCACACATCCGTCTTTGCAAAGGCTGTGTTCTTTCACCAGCCTCTCCTCAGCAAGATACATGAATTATCATTGTTATGAGTGATATATAGGGTAAATCCGTACAAATAATAAAAAGGCTGCAGGTTTTTTCAAAGTCCTGTTTTGTCATTGACTCTTTCGCCCGGACAAATTCTGCTCCTCACCGCCCCGGCTGTTTGAAAATTCTCTCTGTTTCCGACGGTGCATCGTGTTTGCCAAACACCGTCTTCCATCTAAGCCAGACGTAAGACAGACTGTGCCTCTGTCTGCATCCGAACATATGGCAACGTACACCTGCTTGTCCCCTGGTTATTTCTAACTACAGCTTAGACGATGTAAATCCGGTCAAACTTGTAAAGCATGAATGAAGGGATGCATTTAAAGACACATTCACTTACACTAATAAAACACGTCTGTCATGGCTTCAGTGTCTGTGGAGGAGCTTTGTCGAGTCGCGTTTTCACTTTGAGTTCTGGATGTAGACCTTTTTACAGAGTTGTTGCTTTTATCTTTTACTTCTGTATCATGCAATTGATCATGCATGGACCTGAAGAGTAATATAACGTAATATTTCTTGTAATAGCTGAATGAATGCAATGCCTGGTTGTCTATGTCCTTGTACCCCCCAATTTTAGATTCACTTACACATCAATGTCATTAGTCTGATTCTGCATACTTAAATGTGTTTTAATTAACTAATTCATACGACTTTTCTATGATGAAAAAAAACAATGTTGAATTAAATAACACTTTATAACCATATCAATAAAATAATCTATATTTATTGTTTGAACATTTCCAGGGCCAATGCTTACTCACAGGGGCTTTCTTACCTTCACCTCTCAGCACTTTGTTCTGGAGGAATTTTTTTAATTTCCAGGGGTGAAGTTACACTTGAATATTTTTAATTTTTTATTTCCTGACACTGAATTGCGATGCCCGGCCCATTGGTTGACTGATGACGTTGATTATAGGTTGCCACCATGTGCTGCACCAACACTGAACCAAAAAAGTTAGGTCGCTGGCCAAAATAACTTTTATTTCAGTTTAGTCCGTTCAAGAGTACTTTCATGTCGGGAAATTTAATGCACAGAAATTGTCATCGAAATATATCCTAAACTAAAATTGAAATTAATAAAATATGAGACATTTCAATGATTTTCAGAACTTTGGTTTCGGTTAGAAACTTCCTGAGGCTGATGGAAGGTGAATTCAGAGGACTGGTTATCATTGTATATAATGGTCTAATAAGTCTGTCTATGAAGTTTCATAATGGGGAGTGTGGGATTCATCGTTCTCTGACTTCAGCCAATCTAAGAACAGAAAGTTCAGTAACTAGTTGAATCAAGTGATTTTCATTTTTAGTCAATTACAAGTCATGCAGCTTGATTGAATTCCAATATTAAAATTCTGGAATCCTTATATCGTAGAGTGGGGAGTGAACCATGCTCAGATATGCATTTAAATAAATGCATTACTCTTCTGAGGAAGGATCATTTCATTTTAACATCATTACATTTTTTAATCAAACATTTGTCGCAGTATACTGTACTTCTACCGCAACACAATTTCACTAATCTTCTTCATCGCAAATGACTTGATTGTTTTGATTAAATAGATTGGAAAATGATACGGTCGAGTTTTTTATCATTTGAGCTCCATAACCCATTTCTTTACAAAAAACATCTCCCCCCCCCCCCCCCCCCCCCCCCCCCTTAAGGCTCAGAGCGAGTCTAAGAAGCTCGAATACGGTTGTGCTTGCCTTATCGCTTTATCCTGTTGGCTGGGCACCTCATAATGAATTCATTGCTTATGTTCGTTCCGCTGTACTTTTGGGTTTTATCGGGGAAAAAAGAAGAAAAAAAACAGCAAATTGACAAGCTGACCACATCCAAAGAAATTCATCTTTCCCAGAAAATGAATTTTTACAACCAGAGGCCTCCAAAGTAATGAAAAGGATGTAGGTCCAAATGGGAAGCAGCTCAGGCACGTTCTGACATGAGGACACACACAAGCACACACACAGAAATGGGCAAACAATACCTGGGGGTGCTTATCATCAGGCATGGGATTAGATCTCTACGGTTTAATATGCTTAAAGATGCCGCATGCAGCTTTCTTCATGTTGAGGCTTATCCCTCCATCTGTAAAAGCACATTTTTCACAGGCTCGCCGGCGTTTTCTTATATGGCATTATCAATGAGTACAGTCCTGCCTTTGTGCACGGGCATGCGTTTAGCTCAAGGATCATTCATCACCCGTCTGTGAACACACCGCTGATCTGAGGCCGTGCACACCTGCAGCTCACCTGAGATCCCCTGAGCCGCCAGCAGCCACCAAGTGTTTTCTTCCCCTCGCTCTTATCCTGGCATAAACAAATACGCCGACAAAAAAAGAGACAGAGCCCCAAGATGCATAACATAAAATATCTTATTCATTCAATGCATCAGTCATGCAGGTCGATCCAGGTAGCAGCGGCAGACTCTAGGATCTCTGACTGATCATGCAGCTGCAGCTATGGATCGTGTGAAAAGGGGGCAAGAACTCACTGTTGGATGTTTCCTCAATTAGTTAACCATCGACCTGCCGCAGCCTAATGGGCCATTGGCGGTCGACTTCAGCGCCACGTCTGATGCATTCTCATCCTGGAATGGGAGATTGGGCAAACGTGCGGCTGGGTAGATGCATGGCTGCCTGGATGGTTGGGGGGGGGGGGGGGTAGCGGCGATACAATCTTCTTCAGATTTCAGGCCTCTCAGGAAATGGATGGAGATGGTGGGGTGGGGGGGGTGGGGGGCACGGGTGATTTTTCACCGGCCACTTGTCAATACGATCCTGCGCTGCGCTACGGGACGTCAAGGTTGATAATGATGTATTAGCTGAAGGGAGCATGAGGTGCGCCTGGCATTTGACTCCGTGACATACATCACGGGGGGGGGGGGGGGGGGGGGGGGGGGGGGTTAGAGGTGAATTAATAGTGAATTATCCAGTGTCTGGGGACCAGTGGGAGGGTCAGTGTCGAGGATGGTTACAGTGAGGAGGACGAAAAGGAAGTGAGCTCGAGACAACATCTGCACATTTATTGAGTCTTTGCAAAGAGCGAACCTCATATCAATGACTCTTGTTAAAAAAAAAAAAAAATCTCAGAGCAGGGTAGCATTTGGGGCGGAGTGGGGGGGGAGCGAGAGCCGAAAATAGACTGCAGAAACGCTACTCTGCTGTGTATCTTCAACACACACTCCTCTTTCTCTTCTTGGGAGAGGCATCAGTTTATTTCCTCCTCTCTTTCTGTCTCTCTCTCATTTTCTGATAACAGGACGTGTAGCTGCTGCTGCTGCTGTGTGTGTGTGTGTGTGTGTGTGTGTGTTGCTTCCTGTTCGTCTACAGGCAGCATTTGTTTAGTATGCATAACCGGGAGTTCTCATTACTCCCCCTCGCAAGGAACAACAGCAGAAATGCAGATGCAGGAATATGTGGCTAATAAGCAGCAACTGTCCAAATGCAGCTGCAGGAACTGTCCTGCAGACAGAGGAGACAGACGGGCCGATGTGGGAGCTCCAGCGTGTGTTGACCATCCAGAGCCGGGCATAAAAGAAATTGCCTTGGTTTCAGTATCTTGTTTTCCTCAAATTGCCACTAGTAAAAGCAGATGTGGCCCTCAAATCAACCAACCTTGTGTTGCAATGTTTCAATTTCTTTTAGGTTTGTGTATTAGTCTCGGCTCATGAGATTCCCTCTGCCTCCCTTGTTTCCTGAACCTTCCTATTTGCTATACCTGTGCTCTTGGATACGCATCCTAAACCGGCTCCCTGCAGAATAAATTTAGCTTACTGTTCCAAATCTGACCCACATTTCGGAGTCGTGCCCAGATGAGCACACAATTTTAACAATATTACGTTCCCTCGCATATATTTGGAGGCGTTTAGGCAAATCCCATAAAGATATTCATGGCCCATTTTCACAGACTAATGTCGGAGCCGTCGGCCCCGCTCCTTTTCCCGCTTTTATTCCACACCAGGAGTCTGCGCGTCGTTTCAATATGAAACCGCCGGCTCAGATATGTGTAGGCTAAGTGATTATCAGGGCTGCGAAACAATTGGCATGTTGCGAGCGAGTGCTCCATAGATTATCATGTGAGAATACACAGTGGCAGACAGGCAGAGAGGCACAGCTGCAGGAAGTCTAATTGAAAGCCATTTAAATGCGCTGCTGCCTGAAGTCTGGACGAGGGATTGTTCTGACAGGGAAAACCTTTTCCTCAGCTTTGCCTGAAGCTGACCACCTGGCTGGCATTTAGCATTACTTGTCAGTCCTTTCACTTATGAATGTATGTGTGTCTGTGTCTGTGTGTGTTTGTGTGTGTGTGCGCGCGTGTGTGTGCGCCCTTGCAAAGAAAAAAAAAAATCCCATGAAACTTTGTGCTAATGCGCTGCAAATCCCCCATATGCGAGACATTACCATACTTCCCGAATACCTCATTGAAGCAGAGATTCGGTCGTCTGCAATGAAACAATGAACTGAAAGGGTAACAATTCAGCTGATGCTGCCTTAAGCTGCTTAGAGTCAACATTCTGTTCAGATTCACAGCCCTCTAAAATCATAAGGACTCAGTTCCATTGTGGGTATTTTCTTTGGAGATGTAAAAAGAGCTAACGCAGCAGTACAGTGACGTCTTGATTGCAGTGCTGCAAACCCTCTCAGCAGGAAGGTCATTTTATTAAATCATGACCTTAACCACGTAGTTAAAAACAATCTAATTTCCCTGTCCCCTTATTGCCCGTTTTAGTTCTCTCAGTCACATCCCATGATCTTCATCAGCAGATTGGGTTTGCTGTGGAAATGAAGATGTTTAAATTTGTATGAGCCCTTGGTGTAGTGCAGGGGGGGAAAGCTCCTCTCATTTAACAATTTGAGGCCACGAAAACACCAGTTTATCCTCTTGATTCATCATATCTTAGATTTTGACTCATTCAGGTTTGTAGAGGTCGATATTTAAAAAGGGAAACAACAAAACACGCATGAAGTCCTATCAAAACCCCATTCATTCATTCATTCATTATACCGAATCCAAAGGTGTAATAGCAACATCATGTTGGCTACGATCGGAACATTCAGCGTTTCATTATCTTTACCATACAGGACTATGAGTTCTCCTTCTAACATTCTGCAGTTTCTTTAAAGATTAGGAAATGAGTAAAGGCAACACAAGCTTGCATTTAGGAAGAAGCACTCTAAGCCGCTGGATCATTCGCCTTGGTCTATGGAATACGTAGGTCTAGTTATGTACATTTTGTCCGTTTTCCTATTTTCCGATGTTTTATGGTCACGATTCATCTCTAGACAGTCGGCCTGGATCCAGACTTAAAACAGGTTTATTTGAAACGTCAAAAGATACATCAAATGGAATTCACTTCAAGACCCAGAGCTGCTCTAAAAGTGGGCGCTCGCTGTTAGGCTCACAAAAAGGTTCTGGGCTGTAAGATAACACAATGTTTAAAAATCTGAATACTACATATCGAAGACCAAGATAAAAATAAAACTATCTTGAATCCAAGTGAGCCGCAGTGAGACACCAGTGAGTCACTAAAGACTAATGCTGTTTAAGTCTTAGGTTAAGCTTAATGTCAGCAGGATGGATTAAAATGTGCACATAAATTAACTTTCTCTTCCTTTACCTCGCGGGCTCTGTACTTTCAAGAGGCTATAATCAATATTTGAATACTAGCCATGTATCAAATGTATGTGCAATGTTAGAGGGTTTGCCTTTAGTGATGAACCCATTTAGCATTAATATCACCCGACTTTCCAGCTCTTAACTTTACCGTCTGGGTTCTTTCTCACGCAGCAGGCATCTGTTGGTGAGTAGCTGGTGAACACAGTGCAGCATTTAGCAGAAAGAGATATTGCAGGTTGGGGCCAAAAATATGGAAAGGTGATAATTTTGTATGCTGCAGTTAAGTATCTTATGTGAACAAATAAATTGTGAATGCAATAAAAAAAAAAATACTAAACTAGAAGGAAACTCAGTAGAGTGCACACCTCTGCTTAGGCCCAATAGTCCCCTGAAATTTTACAACAGATCTGTCCTGTTGCTTAGGACATACTTCTTAAACTATATACTGTATATATATATATATATGTATAAACGGTTGATTCCCTACTGAATCTATGTTATCTCAGCTAAACGGATAAATTCTACCCCCCATGAATATTCATATATTTTATCTATAAGATCGAGATTTATATTTGGATCCACTACAAATTGTACACACTCATAGATATTGGTCCCCTACATATGCCTGATACCTTTTTACAGAGATCCCTGCATTACACCCTGGGAATGTAAATATCACCTTTTTAAAACTTTAAAACTGCTGAGAGGAAAGTGAACACTGGTCTAACAATTATCAGTCGAAGACAAACTTGACTTGACATGAATGCTAATGATGCTCCCTAACTGCAAAATGTGCAAATAAGCAGCCGTTTGCTTATTTACTTAAGAGTGAATGGTCGGGATTGCACTCACGCAGCTTGTGTGTACTTCCACCATGTGCCCCATAATCCGTCTGTGAACGTTTAAGAGATACCTGTCCACATTGTCTGAAGCGTTGAGTTTACAAAGTTCATTTTTGACTTTTGAAACAACAGCTGATCTCAGAACTATAAACCAACTAGTTTAATCCGTCGTTTGAATGCACTGAGAAACACTGTTGTGCTGGCCGGGTTGATTCTGCAAAACAAGGACAAACAGTTATTTATTTGCAGGAAATGCATTACAAAACAGCAAATAATACACATGTAGCACCTACCCTGTTCCCTCCTTATGGCATAAAAGCTGCGCTACTGGGCCTATACAGTGGATGGTTATATTTCCACTATCCAAAAATATAGAGCCAAAACATTCTGGATACAGATGCAGCCATGTTGTGCCAATTACATAATTTGGAGCCAGTGTCTGAACAGCAGCGATCGGGGGATTGAGTCGCGACATTGAGGTCCCGCCAATTAATGCAATTGACCAATAACCGGCCATTTTCAGCATCAGTGGAATCAGAACTAACTAAAGTGAATGTGACCATCTTTGAGAAAAAAAAAACATGATGATCAAGACACTTTGGCTTCTCTTCAGGGGA
This sequence comes from Pleuronectes platessa, assembly GCF_947347685.1. Lineage (NCBI taxonomy): Eukaryota > Metazoa > Chordata > Actinopteri > Pleuronectiformes > Pleuronectidae > Pleuronectes > Pleuronectes platessa. The sequence goes on along the minus strand of NC_070636.1, from coordinate 19,614,942 downwards.
GCTATCGTGTCCTCTATCTTTACAATCTATCATATAAATATATGTGTTTAAATACACATCCGTATATTAATCAGTTAGTTTTCTAAATGGTGATTTTTCTTTCTGTCTCTTTAGACAAATCTCAATATGCCTATGCTCCAATGTTTTCTGGCACCCTGTTGTCTGGTGATTCATTTTTCTGAATGAATAATGTGAAACCACAGAAGTACCCACTGTGTTTGAGGTAACATATTAGGGCTGTTCTAGAAAACAGCAAGGAGGTTTTTGCTGCCGTAAGAGCCATAAGATACAGTCTGCATTGTATCTGTGATGAATTAGGCAGTGTGCCTGTGGTCACACTGGAGCAGCCCAGCAGCAGTTAGAACATCTTAACACATGAAACCTCCGGTCTGAAACAACTGGGGCAGGAGCAATAAAAGCTGTAGTTGGTCGGGGTTTTCCTAAAGAAATGTGTGCAGTATTGATCCATTAGTCAATCCTTCCATTCATTCATCTTTTTCGCTATAAAGTATTCTGTGCATTGATCAGTTTAACAACATAAAGTCAAATGTGTCATGTTCTGTCAGTTTAGTTTGTGTATTTCTGCCTCTGTGTTTTCTGATTCCTGTTTTATTTTTTAGTCTCTGTTCCTTGTGGGTTGTTTCTGTCTTCACTTCCTGTCTCGGCTGACGTCCCCTGTGTTCCGGCGTCGGAGGTCCTCGTGGTGCCAGCTCCAGTCCCTGCTCCAGTCCTTGCTCCAGTGCCTGCTCCAGTGCCTGCTCCGCGCCGGAGGCTCTCGGCTGACGTCCTCTGTGTTCCGGCGTTGGAGGTCCTCGCGGTACCAGCTCCAGTGCCTGCTCCGCGCCGGAGGCTCTCGCCTGACGTCCCCTGTGTTCCAGCGTCGGAGGTCCTCGTGGTCCCAGCTCCAGTCCCTGCTCCAGTCCCTGCTCCAGTCCCTGCTCCAGTGCCTGCTCCGCGCCGGAGGGTCCCGGCAGACGCCACTCTGTTTCCGGCGTCGGAGGTCCTCGCGGTGCCAGCTCCAGTCCCAGCTCCGGCACCTGTCCCACGCCGGAGGGTCCCGGCAGACGCCGCTCTGGTACCGGCGTCGGAGATCCTCACGGTGCCAGCTCCGTTTCCTCCCCACGTCGGGGGAGGCTCTTGCCCTCTGCCCCTGACCGTTTTCCGTGCCGCCTGCCTGAGGAGCTCCTGTGCTTCGCCTCTGACCGGCCTCCGGGCCGCCCTCCTGAGCCTTTGGACTCTGCCCTTGAGCGGCCACGGTGCCGCCCTCCCGAGTCTCTGAACTCCGCACTTGAGTGGCCACGGTGCCACCCTCCCATGCCTATGAACTCTGTCCCTGAGCGGCCACGGGGCCGTTCTCCCAAGCCTATGAACTCTGCCCTTGAGCAGCCACGGTGCCGCCCCCCCGAGCCTCAGAACTCTGCCCTTGAGAGGCCACGGAGCCGTCGGCCTGAGACCCTAGGCTCCAACTCTATACCCTACAGAGGGAATTAGAATGAACTCAACCAAGTACAACATTCACAACATATGTATTCATTCATCTATAATAACGACCCAATGATTTTACAAGGGTTGATTACATACTGTACTGCTGCGTGATACTTTTGCATAGCTGTAGAATGTTAATATGGACAAACTTGGCTGCGAGAGGCCATTGAGCCAAGTCCCATGACACACACAGCCCGTTCGGCAGGAGAAATCCATGTTAACTAACCATTGAACAACCAGAGCGTGTACATACTGTCCAGCATTCTATTCATTATCTCTCATTACAGGTTCACAAACTGTGACCCACACTTGGCCCTTGTAGCTCATTCTGCAAACACTTCTCATCCTTCACAAATATAAACCAGTATTTCTGAGTCCCTCATCTGTGACAGACAGAGAGTTTTTGTCTGTTTCACAGATATTCTCCTTGGTTGAATTCTGCAGTTAAACCATCGGGAGACACTTGTTTTCACTTGTCAGGAAGTTACTGATGTTACATCACCAAGCAGAATCTCCTGCAGGATAAACTGGACTCACCAAATACTTTAAAGGGTTATTAACCCTGAGAGATTCCCTATAAACATGAGAACATGAGAACATTTAGCCTAGGCACATATTAACGCTATTTATAACCCATAATGCAACACTGTAAAATAATGCAGTAATACTGGTACTCTGTCCATTCAAAAGAAATGTCTCATGTCTATGTTATCATGGACTGTAAAGAATGGACACCATAATAGCTCCTAAAAAATGAGGCCAAATCACCTTGATCGCCCCCTGGTGGATGGTTGCAGTCTAGTTCAATAGTCATCATGGCGTTAAGGCGGGACCTTAACGCCATGATGACTATTGTAGAAAATTACATCCAGACTGGAACTGGATTAGTTTGATGGAGCTTGGGAGAACTGGATCAAATATATGCCACAAATTAGATCCGACCTTAATGAAGGAGAGAACAGACCATAGATCCCCTTGTTTCAAAACTAAAGACGTTGAAATGTTTGTGGTCCTCTTCAGCATTTTTACTTAATTCCTGTTCATGTATAAACTTAAAGCAAGAAAAAGGACGATGCAAAAAGAACGAGTGAAATATGGAATATCACATTTTTCTTGATAAAAAAAGATTAAAAAAAAAAGAGAAGCTTAGGATACAGGGCACCCACTAGTTCAATTACAGCAAAATGCCAACAATAAAAAATCTTTAAAATATAAAAACTGCAGGATAGCAGCGTCCGTATCCGGGATATTTTAGCTTCATGTTTGTGCAGGGGGAATGGAGACACATCATTCATCTTCATATACAGGTTGTAATCAACGAACACACAATGGTCTAAGCCGTAAAATATAAAGACTTAATTTTAAACCTAAATTAGAGACATTTTTTGGGTAAAAATGTAAAACCAACACTGTCTGTTCTCCAGTTGTACCGATTTGAGTATTTCTGTTTAGTTCAGACCCTCTCAAAATTCATTAGACCAAAATCCACTGTAGCCATTTAGAAGCAGTGAGTGTGATAGCACTGCATCTCCCTGCTGTGTGAGGAGCAGAGTTGGGCAAGTTACTGAAAATTAGTACTTAGTTACAGTTACTAGTTACTTCACCAGTTACAGTTACTGTATATCAAAAGTAATTAGTTACTAGACAAAGTAACTTTTAAGTTACTTCTGTTATTTTATTGTGAAAATGTTTTATTGTGAAAATGTTACATGATTTTATTTTGAAACGGTTCCGGTAGAGTCGCGGACATCCTGTGATGACTACAACGGCGCTACGGAAAAGGTTTATGTATTTAGCAACCCTCCGAAGAAGCACAATGTCTTACGGTGTCCACGGTTGTTTTAAGGTGTTTCTAAGTTGTTCAAAGTTGTATTAAGGTGTACGGTGTTACAAGGACGGCTCAAATAAACGACCAGAACATCAGTTTAAATCTCGACCATCTTTCGGGGATCTGGTTCACTTGTCTTCTTGTCTGCAAGTGTTCAGTTTTCTCAAAAGAGAGTAACGCGAGTAACAAACTCATTTAAATTTCAGAAATTTAACTGTGCTACTTGATCTAAAAAAATACTTCGTTACATGCTCGTTACCGCTAAAAGTAGTGGAATTACAGTAACGCGTTACTTTGTAGCGCGTTACTCCCAACACTGGTGAGGAGACACCCGATGATGGACCAAAGCCACTTCTGTGATTAGTTTTGCCATTATTCGATCTCTCATCGTTGGTGAAGCAGGAGGCGATGAAATGCAACAGAGGTCCAAGGCCGCATTCAAGGGCATTGTGCTTAGATGGTGTATTTATTCTCCACCGGACACAACCCTCCCACCCACACACACACACACACCCGCACTAAAATTGCCTCATAAAACTGCCACACAACGCACCGCAGCAAAAGGACGGCACAGACAACAGCAGCAGGAATGTCTGTGAGCAGAAGAGCATGGGACCACTGATCCTCTTGGTTGTTTGTGAGCTTTGACTCAGAAGCCTCCTAGCTGGGTTGCTAATTGCCCTCCTCTCCTTCCCCCAGCTCCTCAGATTCCCTTTTACGCCGCTCCTCGTCCTCACCTAGCCTCGCGCAGTCACCCCCCGATGAAGCGTTCTGGTTAAAGTGTCCTGAGCTCCTTGTTAGCTTCTGTGAGGCAGTCGCTCTCACAACAGGAGGGGAGCGAACGGGGGTGGTGGGGAGCGACAATTCCCCCCCCCCCATCACCACCACCCCGGGCTCTGTCTCCTCCACTCCGTGCACTTTGTGTGTCGCCTACAGAAGTAAATCACAAGGGGGCCGGCATGAGATTTCAATGAGCCGATTAATCCCCCGCGCTAATAATCACTCGATTAAGAACGGCGGAGCGATGATTAAAGCGTGTGGTGGGCACTTGGCTCGGTGTTTCACCAGGCTGGGCTTCATTTATAATGGAGGCCTGTTTTAAATACACGCCGAATGAGCTAATTGGGTCATGTGAAGCTGGAGTTTATTCCTGGAAAGCAAAAGATATATGACGGACGATTTTTTTTTTCTTCTGACTTGAAAAAGTAAGTCAGAAGCTTTTGTGTCTTGTTGTTCTGCAGTCGCGGGACAAGTTTCTCCCCCCCCCCCCACAGGGCACTGACTCATCTTTGTGTGCAGTGATATACCTCTCAATGAGCTTCATTTGCCTGAGGGGCTGTTTCATAATCCTGTTTACTTGTTTCCCCCCCCTCCTCTCTCAGCCCCCCCGTCTTTCTTCCACTCGTGCGTCTGCCTTTGACGCGCGTCTCTCTCTCCGCCAGTGTCATCCTCGCTTTGTCTAGCCTGGCATGGGAAATTAGCTCATTCATACGTTCAGTTTTACAAATTTCTTCTAACACTCCCTCGGACCAAGTCAGAGAGGGTCATCGCCTGTGGTGTTGCATTTATTGTTCCTCTTTCCCCCCCCCCCCCATCTTCTTCTGAAGCCGACTGACACAACGATGTTCGTGGGGAGACACGGAAAGAGGTTACGGACTCCATTAGAGGCTCTTACATAATGTGATTATGTCACCGTTTAATTATATTTACATGCTACTCTGCAAATTGACAGCAGAGAAGTTGGCAGACGTCTCGCCCCGTGTCATTCGTGATAAATAGCGAACGTGCTAAGTTGCCAGTGCGAGTGGCGCTCGACTGTGGTCTGCAGCGGTGCCGTGTTGTTCGCCGTATAATTGGCCCTGAATGAATCATACACATAAAAGTGGAGCAGACTGGGCGGTGGCCGATGCGTGCCTCCTGCCATGTGCTGTCAATTTATTGGGGCCTTAAATCTCTAATAGTGACTTCGGCTGTGTCCTTGGCTGCACTTCAAATTTTGGTGAATTATGAATGGCTCGCTAATAAATATTTTTCACCTCTTTCTTAAAAAGCGTAGCGTGTCTCGGGGGCCTCGGTGAGGGCAGATGGAATTAAAGGGTGTGTGTGAGTGAATGCTTTGTTAGCATTTAGCTTAATGCAGCACTGTGTATATAGTGCCTAACAGCTGCGTCGTTGATCTGCTCCTTCTCATGTGTGTCTATTGTGGATCTGCTACGGGGGGGTTTCTGGTATAAATACTATTTCTTTGAATAAAAGTAGGCCTATGTACGCAACTTAATTATTTTTCACCAATTTAGAAACCCAGACTTACATGAACATTCAAAAATCATAATAGCATCTACTGTGCTCGGTTTAGTGTTTGGCGTCTAGGCTCCAACTCCCCATATGATTACACAGGAATGATGGGATTGACGAGCAAATACTTGTAACCCCCCCCCCCCCGACGGAACCTTCAGGTGGATGCTAGGGGTCGTGGAGGGGCTGAAGCAACTGGTGGCACTTCAGCAGCAGTGCGAGCAAAGGGAATGATGGGAAATGTCTCTCTGCTTAACCCTTTATTGCCTGAATTAATTTCCAATTATATAAAAAAATGTATATATTTTGGCTGTCATACAGTTGCTACATTAAGTGGAGATTGTTAATTTCAATATAGCATATACAGTAGATATAATATTAAGGTATGAGGCAAATTGGCGACATTAGGCATAATGGGGAATAACCTTAATTTGAAAAAAAAATTCCAGTCTCTGGTTTGTAGATTATTATATTGATGCTGCTTTTGATTGAAATTGAGTAACAACATATGTTTCTGTACAATCATTGCTGTTCCATCATTACAGTATTTCAAATACAATCTAATACCTCAAAATAACTTTGTTGCACAGTCCCAAGGGGTTAGTATGTATTTTCCACTCCGACCACTAGATGGCGGCAGAGTGCTTCCAAAACCTTCCTTGGTATGTGTAGTATTTGCACCATCAGGCACAATCGTCACCTCGGCAGCATTAAGACCGGAATGGGGTTTGAGGCAACTTCGCGACATTCATCTACAAGGGGTTAAATAGATCACCTGATAAGGTGGGTGTGTATTATAGATGGATGTGGAGAGTGAGGTATGTCACATGATCGGGGAAGCGCAGCTCGAGTTGGTTGCTTGAACTAGCTCGCAGGCGTCGCTCCATTACTGTATCTGTTTCTCTTTGCCAGGTGCTGCAGCAGAGGGAATGATCGGCCTTGTTTCTCCCTGAATGAAAGCACGTTTCCTCTGATGACTTGGCCAATTTGACCATCTAACCCACCCAACCCCACCCACCATTAATCAGAAATGTAAATTTTTACGGCCCTACCCACCCGACCTGCGGATCAACCACAGAACCTGCGAGTATGACTGCGATGACCACATCACCAGAAGCCCTGCATCTTCCGGTCTTGCATAACAATACAAACTTTATTGAAGAAAATGAATAGATTGAGTCAGAAACGCTAGAGAGCTTCTACTTCGACACAGCTTCAGGAAGTCTTTTACACATAATCTTATTTGTGACATATCTGACGGATAGCCATTGCTTCACACAGGCATTGTGGCTGCCCCGACCTTATAACATGTCAAGACGTTCCATGACGCACCGACTCATTGTTCACAGTCTTTCAGGACTAGTGTAATGCCACTGGAGGGAGGTGCGAGGGTCGAACTCGTCTGAACATGAATGATGACACAATATCTGAGACTGGATGACCAGTGTCTCCAATATGACCAATAGCTGCACGACCCTTTCCTCTGTTGAGCAGAGAAGAGCCAAGAACATTGATCGTCTTCTGCTGTGTCGTGTTTCCCAGTAGAAGGATCTGTGATTCACACAGAAAGTGTTGTTAGGGGATTTTTTTGGGGGACATTTGTAGGTTTTATTGGGAATGTCATGAAGCGCCCAAAACGTGCTTGATGCCCATTTTCATTGCCAACGCTCTACAATGGGTCCGGTTGTTATAATGCCTATATTTTGCATCACCTCTTTCTCTGCCAATGTTTCATGCACATTCCACTTCAACATCAGGATCTTAGTGTTAGTAGTTGGTGTAGAAGAATTTGCTCTGAGGCCAAGTTGGAAACTTAAGTCTCCTGCTTAGTACCCATAATCCTTTATCTGCTTGCTCTCACACACACACTCTCTAATTCCCTCCTTGAGGTATGCGCCACTGCATCCCGCGCGAGCACACACTCCTCGCACAAACACACACACACACATCTGTAAATGGTCCAGGGCTGGAAACAGTACTAGAAATTTTTACTCAAGTAGAAGTACTGTTCCTTAAAAGAGGGTTTACTCAGAAGTAAGATTACATGTTAAAAAATGTACTAGTCAGTCGATATAAATATAAACTGAGTTAATATTAGTAAGGAGGAAATGAAGAAATGTTATTGCTGCTTATTATGCAATTAAATTAAAGAACATCTTTTGACTACACTTCTCTCAGCCAATAACCGCACCAAACGTATCCTATAAACTCCATACAACCTAATAAAGTTTACGGACACCACTGCATTATCCATAGACTTTCTATCGCGATATTGAGTAACATAAATCAAATAACCTCAGTTGAATAAAGCAGCGAAAAAGGTGGTGTATGAACAACATCATAAGTTGCAAAGCAGCACAATATTGTCGACGCTGTTGTTTTGCTGCACACACGCCGGTGAGAATATCACTCAATGAATATTGTGCACCATGAAATCCTTCACGATGTCCGACATCTACCCTCTTCACTCTGAGGGTTAAAACAAACCCACCCACTCTTTTGTTTCACTGAGGAGTTTATAGGCTGATTGGAACTTTGCATTTCAACTTGCAGGTATACAATATTATCATCACATTGAGGAGAGCATACTGTGAGGATGAATATAGAGATTTAAAAAGAAATGAGAACCTTCTTCTCTTGACCTCTCAGGAGTTCTTTCATTAAATGAAAATCCAGATGCAACACATGCACTTCCCAGCCGTCCTCTCAGAATTCATGATTCTGTTCACAAAGATCAGGCTAATGTGGCAACATGTATGCAAGTAACTAGAAGCCCAGCAAATAAAAATAGCTCAAATATTAAAGAGCAATGTTTTTCACAACTGTCACTGGAGTTGTCATTATTTGCCGTTGTTGTTTTGATTAAACATGCTGCACCCCCCCTGAATGCCTTTCTGCACACAGCATATAAATGAATCCACATCATGTTTATTTTACTACACCTGAAAGTCATGCATATGCAATATTAACATGTCCTTGTGTTACCTTAGCATACTCTGGAGATGGGACAGTTAAGCCTATTAAGTATGAAAAATCATCAAAATATCAACAAAATAACAATATGGTTCTAAACATTCTAAATCATATTGGATATTTTGAGGTGAAAGCAACACGTTTTTTCCCATAGCTGCTCCATATGTACCCTCAGCTGTTTTGTAGACTGTGTAATTGCTGCAATATATTTATTTAATTTGACACGATTTCCTGACACGTCCCCGATGCATGCAGTGAAACAATTATACTTGTTCTGTCTGTGAGATTGTATTTATTGTTAAGATGCAGGACCACGCTTCCTTTTAAAAAACCTCCACACAAAGGCTTCGGCATCTTTGCACAATATTACATCAGTGAACAGCTTATACATTGATTTAGAATAACAGGAGAATAACAACACGCTGCTGTTGGAATCTCTCTCCATCTCCTTTGTAGCCCGTAGTAAATGCTTCATGTGCGGGGTGATAGCGCGACAGCTTTGTGGTCCTCATAAATGTCCTGTGTTGGTACAGTTTGTCCACTGTGAGAGGTCCAGTTTCCAGGGAGACAATGGAGGAATAGTGAGTGTCTAGACTTGATTTGACCCTCTCTCCTTCTCGCTTTCCTCTGACTCCCTCTCAGTGGCAGCTCTCCAGGGCTAGAGAGGTTTTATGGCAGGACAGAGAGGAGGCCCTTTCATGCTGTCGGACGCCAACGGAGGTCGGAAGCGGCAATGTCATTAATGCACGATAAAGTCAAATAGCAGACGGGGCCATTTTCACCAGATACAGTAACTCACTTGGCTGTAAACCTATCACCGTACCCCTCAAGAGTTCACACCCGTGCTTCTCCAGGGGTTGCATTACAGCACCGTGTTCCTTCAAGCCGATTTTTGCATAGGGAGAGAAAGACCTGCAGACTTTACAAGGCAGCGGCGCTGACTCGGCACAACTCCCCCGGGATTTAAGGGTCTTAAAACCACCGCGCAGTCAAATTCGAGGCCTGATCCGTCCTTAGCCCCGTCTAACAGCCCAGCCGCCTCTTATTTCCCGTCGTGTTCCCCCCCCATGGGGCGACTGTAAACAAGCCCGCGGCATCACTCCACCCAGCGCGAGGCTTCCTGGCAGAGAGGACGACAGCCGTTCGACAAACGGTGTGCTCCGCTGGGGGTGAAAGGAAAACAGAGGAGACCTCGAGAAGCACAACACAGGCAGCATCCCTTCAGAAGCTGCCTTTGTACACGGATGATAAGAGGGCTTTCATGCACAGGGTTGACACACATGGAATCTACACGGAGGCATTGAAGGCCTGCCTCTTGCGGTTTGAAGATGCAACAGTAAACAGAAAAGTTGTTTGATCCAATTTATTTAACAAACCGATTTTGATGTCATCCTCTATATTGCCGGAGTCTGTTTTGAAAGGTTCTGGCTGTCCGACTCCCACAGGATATGTGTAGAAAAATACACTGTAGAAAAACCAGAGGCTGCAACAGAATCTGTTCCAATCTTCCCGCCGAAAACAGGTTTTTACCCAAAGTTTACACTCTCAACTCTCAGGAACATCCGCTTTCAGCTGCAGAGAGATGATGATGGAGTGCCTGTACTTGTGGGGGGATTTTTTATTTGATCCATGTAATCTCAGTCTCGGTGTCACTCACACAGCCACTCCTGCCGTTCACCTCCATCACAGCAGTCCACTCTGCCTGAGCAACATTAACTTTCTCCCTGTGACTTGCTCTAAATCTTCTAAAAGGTGAGACACTCGAGAAAGAGAAGCGCTCCGCTTCCCTGAAGAGGCTCCTCCAGAATAAAGCTGGTTTTTTTCTTTCTATTTTCTCCCACCTTTTAGGTTACTTTCATTTATTTACTCTGAATTCTCGCTGTCAGGGTCTCAAAAGAGATATTTCTTTTAACAGTTTATCATCATATAAATATTGGAGCAAAAGGTTTCCAGGCTGAGAAGATTGAGAGGTCAAGAGGAGCGTGTATGGGTTGACATCTCATTGCATTGGGTTAATGGGGATGGGGCGCTGTGTCCTAGGGGCTAGAGTGGGCGTTCTCCAACATGAAGGTTGCTGGTTCAATCCCCACTCTTTCTCATCTGCATTCCAAAGTGTCTTTGGCAAGAAACTGAACCCCTAAATGGCCCCTCATAAATTTTGAGTGTACAAAAAAAAAAAAATGTAAATGACATGTCATGTAAACATTTAATGTTAATGCGGAAATCCACTGTACATCATCTTTTCACAGTAAAAATAACAAAAATAAAACACATATACCTAGAATGTGTAACTTTTGGCGTGGGGTTATGGGAGTTGTCAACAGATGAATTGATGTATCAAAGTTTTAGTCATGTTACGCAGCAAAATGCAGAGATCTATTACAAGTGCCCAATGCAAACAGTGGAGGGACCAACCAGGGACCTGGATAACTAGCTAGTTGTGTGTTTTTTCTTCATCATACATTGTTTGCCCCAGCAGTTATATTAGAGACGGGCAAAACAGATTTGAGTGAAATGACCCACTACCGAGTAAAATTGGGTTCTTTAACATTGGACACAGGTGTAGTCGCTTTTTAGACATCTGAAGAATTGTTACATCTATCTTTCAACAGTCTTCGGTGATTTCTCTTCATGACTGGTACGGGATTGTAAAAACAGGACTGCAGACTGGTAATCATGAAATTACATTTCTTTTTTTTCCGGGGTCTCTTTTATGTATGCTTTTGTTGGATACCTCTGTAATGTTTTTGATAAAGCTTCTCAAAAGTTCATTCTGAAGTGAGTGCCGAGCCGCGCAGAAAAATATTATTCTGTTTTCCAGCATATCATCAGTTTTATGTCTGACCACCTTTATAGTGCTGATCCCAGGTTATTACTGCTGCAGAGCCGGGGAGGGAAACATCCACAGCACGAAGCAATTTCATTTTAGTACCTGGAGCTTTGTTATTATGGACATTCTGTTGTAACATTAGGACAATCTCTTGCTCTCGAGGCTTCACCTGTTGAGCTGGAGGTCTGCATATCTGCATACGTTAAGCTACTTGTAATACAGTCTTCATATTTTTTGTTTAAAAAGATTTAACCCATAATTTACCAAGTTTGTTTATTTACAATGAACCAAAAAAGCTGAATCACAATCTCTGCGTTCTTTGCATAGATTTACTCAACAGAAAAAAAAATGCACAGGCACAAAACTCCTTGGATTTTGTATTTTCTCAGTAACACCATAGTGTGAAAACCAGCGACGGACATTTTGGTGAATGTGGGTAATGTCACAAGCTACTGCTAAATTTAGGTGCAAACTTGTAATTGCACCTCACTGTGCTAACCAAACATAGAGAAACCAGTATATACCTCTCATTGTTGTTTCTGGTGTATGCTCATGACCTAAAGCAGCAGGAGGCAGGCACACATTATTATTCTGTCAGTGTTTCCCAAATGCCCCATTTAACATTTGGACACACAGACTCTTCATGGACACCAAGACTCACACTATTGACCTAATTAAGAATAATACATTATTCGATTATAATATTCACAAGTTGCTAATAGACTATTCCATTCATATTCCTGTTCACATTTTCCTTACGTCAGATGTTATTCTGCCTGTTTTAAAGCCAGAACATGAAATTGTTTAATGTATAATGCAACCGTTTACCATTATAAATTTTCTTTCTAATTTAGCATTTTTGCATGTCTGTTTTAGTGACTTAAAGTTGTGTTTGAATGTGGACAAGAAGCTTAAACACAGAGTTTCCCAAAAATGTGTAGTCAGTCTCCTGAATTTGATTTCCCCACTTGAGTCCACAAAGTGCTAACAACACAGGATCAAAAAATCACTCACCCATTACACCCCCACCGTCATCATCAATCTCACCACATGTGGAACTGGTGTTCACCCCTCCACCCGAGATCCAGGTACTTGTAGAATCTGCTGCGGAGCCACGCAGGGTTTTCCACTAACGCGTCCCATCTGGGTCCGCTGTGCACTAATTAACCTGCCTGTTGTCTGTTGTAAAACAGCTGATTATCCCCACAAGTGTCTCAGTGTGAGACGGGTAGCAGTGTCTGTGGCGGGAGGCCTGAGAATACGCAGCTTCATCAACATTGCTGTCCTGTGCTCGCTCCCGATAACAACAGCTGCTCTGTCCTGTGTGACAGGCAGAGCGCCGATTAGCATTTGCGTCAGATGGTTATCGCCAGAGAAGCTAGATGACAGATATTTAGCTCCGTTCTGTTCCTCTACCTCCTTCTGCAGCCGCGCCACAGCTGCTGGAGTTCGCTCACTGCCTTATGGCCGCGGAGAGCATTGATGGGAGTTTTATTTCCTCAACTGTATAGCTGTAGGCAGTTTTCTTCATGGGTTGAAGTGATCTCACAATTCTAGTTTTTCAAATTTCTTGTGCCATCTTCTAACTTGACTTGACAAAGTTCCCGGTTGGAAAGCAAACACTGCAACTGGCACAGAAAACTTAAAGCAGCAACAATTCCTTTTTTCATAATAATGATGATTCAAACGACTTCACCTTCCCTCGCTTCACTGGGTATAGTGAGTTTCTGTCTTTGTTTAATGGTCCCACTGACCACTGCACTGTCCTGACATCCTTTCTGTCAACAGAAAACAACTGGTTTCAGTGAAAAAGATCTCAAAAACACAGTTAGGGATTTGCAGGTGACCACAGTGGAGAATTTAGCTGGTTAAAGACCATGAAGAGAAATAAAAGAGAGCTGGACTCATATGTTGGATGACTGTCGCTCTGTTATGTCGGATGTGCTGGTTCCACCTCATCAGTTTCTATGATGACCATATTTCAGCATTTATTCACTCTGTGGACTCCTGCTACTTGTGATTTAACATTTGATTCTGCTTATTTTGCTACTAATGGAGATTCTTTTGTTGTTTTTAAACTTGTATATATAATGTGAACTTTTCTGGGTCAATGACAGTTATAAAATGTATTCACAGAAACAAACTCAATCACAGCGTGAGCATGAGTGTCTGCAATGTAGAATCCACAACTTGATTAATATTGAGACGATACATTTAGCATTGTTGGCTCAACTTCTCTATAACTGAATGAGTTGAGACTACACATTACATTGTGTTCTTAAAATCTTGGAAGATATAAACTGAATAAACACATAGACTCAAGTTGAGCCAGTAATTGACAATTCTAAATAGCCTGTCGAAGGAACCATTAAAAAAAAATCAATGAATTAACAAATAAAAATAATTCAGAAGCCCTTCCATGCCTAGCCACTTTCGTTAGGCACTTTCTCTGTGTTCATGGGATATATTCATTTTATTTTGTTTAAAACTTAAGTCCAGATATGGATGTGGATGTCAATTCAACAACAGTCACACAATGTTCTCGTCTTCTACATTCAAACCGCAAAAAGATCGAGTCGTTCCAGTTGTAAGAGCTAATCCTGCATACGTTTCAACCCCCTCCATAATGCAGTGCTAGATTGAGCGTTACACCGTTTGTCGCTGTGCCTCAGCTCGTCCCCTTTGCCCCTTTACAACATCAGCAGGAAAGAGATACTGGAGCAGCTGAAAAGAGCCTCTGCAGGTTTTCAATTCCACACTTTGACCCTGGTTTCTACACAACCTCCTCTGCTTATCGAGAGGAAGAGGTGGAGGGGGGAAGCAGCCGGACTGCCAAGGCCCCTGTGCGTACAATATATCCTCTAACACCGCCGACTGATGTAAGAGCAAGCAAAGCAGAGGTTTCTTGTTCGAAAAAATATTTCCTAATTGAACACAGCCATAATCCAGGAATTGCTGTGATGCACAAAACAGCAATTTGTTGTCTCCTTGTCGTGTCTTAAGAAGAGAGGGATACGGTGTAGTGCCTCAGGTGAGCCTGTCTGCGGACTTCGCTGCTGTATATGCATTACATGCCTGAACACCAGCTTCCATTATGCATGTCTTTCAATTAGATGTGAGCTGGAGCAGCGCAGTCGAGACATATTCATTGAGTGGAGAGGGGCTAACAAACTGAAAGCTGGGATTGCAGCCCGAAACCCCCGATCCTTCACTGGTCGTCGAGTCGAGTTGTTCGGAGTTCAGCTCTGCCCGGCTGCAGCCGCCCGAGCTGTAATTGTTTGCACTTCCTACTTCCATTAATCGATGCCTCCATCTCCGCGGACTGACATGCCCACCCACACGAGCACCGCTGTCAGGATTTCACAACTCCTCTGTAGCACCATACCCTGCATATGAAAAATTCATTAGCTGCCTGGCAACCAGCAAGGTGAGCGTATATAGAGCGAGTTGTTACCAAGAGAGAAGCAGGGAAAAGAAGCAAAAAGAGTGGGTGTGAGAGATGAGAGCGAGGCACCTCAGATCATGGGAGATGTGAAACAGACATTAATTCATAGTTAACCGTCTCATCACTTTGTTTCCCAGTCCACGCGAGTCGAACCCCACACTTGGAGACTGCCAGCAGCGGAGAAGCGTGCAGGACCACAGGGACTGTACTTTCCCTGTTTTCATAACAAGCCAACAGGGTGGGCCTTGGGATGGAGTGTGCAGCTCTAAATCACAGCAAAGTGGACCAGCGCAGAGCTTCTCAGGGAAAATCTTTCGTAAAAAACGAGTCTATCAAATCCAATACGGCGATACCCTGACTTTATTATGTTTTATTGGGTTTGACGCTGTGACTCCAGCGGGTCGGCTGTTACCACGGGACGACTTCACCATTAGGCAAGGTGGGCGACTGCCTGGGGCCCCCAACAGCTACACATGTAATATATAAAAAACTCCTCTGCTTCATATATGCCCTGCAATTAAGAATGTGGACACAGTTCATCTCAGTCAGTTCAGAGGTTTTCACCTGGTTGACGGAAGCGAGAAATGAAAAACCTGCAGAGAAATGAAGAAAACACAGCTTCCCCTAAATGTGTTTACTGATAGAAAATGTTATTTTTTTCCTTTTAATTCATTATGAGGCTCCTTCATCAACATTAAAAAAATATCAATCACATGTCATTGGTGTGCATCCCCTCTCTCTCTCTCTCTCTCTCTCTCTCTCTCTCTCCCCTCTCCCCATCCCCTCTCCCATCCCGTACCAGCAGAAGATGAAGAAAAACTAACAATAAGTATCTCTTGACGAATACAGGACCATTTGACAGGTTTCATTTTATATTCTCCTAGACAGATTGGAATCTATTGCAAGGATGTTTTCATTTATTTAATGTTTATTATAATATGTAGTACAAGAAGAAACCAACGCAACATACCTCAGCATTTATCTCTTGTGTTAGTCTGCAATGCCTTTCCTAGAGGGGCCTTTACAATCCATAAAACTGAGCACTTTTTTATTTCAGAATATCTCATTTGCTTTATTGATCTAAATGCAGTTTAACAGTTTATATGTATGATTCACTTGTTGATGACGATGAAACAAGAACAGGCTTCTGCATGGAAACCAACAGAGACTAGGATACATGAAAAAGAAAACTGTTTTCAAGTCAGAGCGAGAAAAGAGGAAGATGTGACGACTGCTAATGAAAAGTAGAAAAGTGTTTTGAAGAGCGAGAGGGGGGGGGGGGGGGGGGGGGATAAGACAAGGTGCACTACTAAAAAAGAAAAAGGTTCAGCAACACACTGGTGCAGATGTTGGACAATTTCCGGGTCTAAATGCAACACAGTTATATGAAATAAACATTTTATACACCTTTAATTGTTAATTTTATGTTATGATTAGTAAATCTATAATAATGGATTGTTTTTGTATCAGTTGATTTATTAAATGTGTCCTAATGAGAAAGTGGTTTAGAAATAGAAGTAGATGACTTAGATAAATGTCGTGACTAATCTCACACAAGCATGTTAACTGAAAACACAAATGTCAAGCTGCCAAAGTTTTTAGTGTAATTTCCCTGCTTGAAACAGGATTAATAAATCTTTTGGATTTCACTCAGTGATGAGATGCTTTTCATTTGCCTTTTTTTTTTTTAAATGAACAGATCCAGCAGTTCCCTTTATTCGTTTTTTTGTTTGATTTGTTCTAAGAAACCTTCAAATATGAGGCAGTAAATGAAAAACGTGGAATCACCAATAAAATTACAGTAATACAGATTTTTTTTAATGTACATACCCTCGTATATGATAATATACACATATACAAATCATAATAAATATTACATGCTATTCAATATCAGTAGTATTTCATGAAGATACGTTGTATCGAAGTTCCCAAGCAGTTTAAACTACTATTCTTTCAAAGCAGCATTGAGTAGTTTTGCAGACGTGTGTGTGACCCCTCATGTCTCTCTGACCTGTTCACCGCAGCGCGAGCAGCGGACCCTCCTCAGGGATCTCCCCGGCTGCTTCTCAGTCCAAGATGATTAAGGAATGGTTACAAAAAGTTAAGTATTCACTTTTAATGAGTAAGAAATGGGTAAAAACTGTAATAACTATAATAATGTTTTTTTTTTTTTTTAAGATATCCAGGATATGCAAGTGTATACTTAAACTCCATTCATGGGTTCATCATGATCTGCAGATCAACTGTTGCTTTTGGTTCCCAGGGTAAGGTGGGACACTGAGGGCGGCAGAGTGTTTTCAGAAAGGGATCCACGACTATGGAATAATCTACGCTGGGAGTCAGACAAGCTAATTTGTATAGACTAAACAATTTAGCAATATTTAGTTCATGTAAATGTTAGTCCATCTTCAGCAAGTAAAATGATGTGTGTGGGAGGGGGGGGGGGGGGGGGGGTGTGAATGGCTTTTCAAGCAATTTGTCCTTAGCTGCTTGAGCACGTAATGAAGCATAAGCGCAATGAAATTGAAAACTGAACATCACAACAAGCATTTACAAAACATGTCACCGTTTTATTTGAACAGGTTTTGAGGAATGAATCGCTCTGATTTTCAGCTGCCAAAAATGATTTTATTTGTGGCACGGAAAAATTACATTTAAAAGATTTAGCAGCAATGTGTTTTACCAGAAACAGTGCCCCCATTACTCCACCGAACAAGCTGTCACCAGTCTGCATGGGAGCCATTTCTTTCCAAGAGAAAGTAGACCCAGTGAAAACTGTAAAGGGACATCGTTTCTTTGAAGACACATTGCTGACATCTTCAGACGTCATTTTTCAGCACTGTGAGCAGCCAAAAATGAAATTCCATTTACCTCTGTTGTGTTGGAATGGACAGCTGAAAACAAACACACAGGAGAAACTAACAGAAAAACTGGAAAGAGAAGCACAAAACATCAGTGTATAAATCCGTATACTGTACTGCTGATACCATCCTCCCACGGGAAACCAGAAGATGTACTCTTCTGCCGTATATGATGGATTTGTATTTTGACTTTCTCACATCACACTCTCACATTAAAATTCATAACCTAAATTTATAGATAATGGTACTTAACTTTAACCTGCATCAACTGTTTTTTTTTATTCTTGGTGCAACAAATTATTAGCTTTTCAAATTTCTACATCACAAACTTGTTAAACAGTTTATTAGAATCCATTATTTACAGAATGTAAGTCCAACCCTCATTCTCCTTTTAGCTCGATGTCGGTCTTCACCATCTCCTGAAAATGTTAAATGTTAAATTGAAATGTTAAATGCTCTACAGCATTACCATTTGTCATTTTAAGTGTCCACTACGGTGGCCCTGAGAGCTCAACGCACTGCAACTGAAGAAAACACATGCAAGTGGACAAATTACAAGCAAAGTAGGAAACAACACATTACAGAAATGCACAGCAAATACAGAAAACGACAACGGAAGTTTTTCCAGAGGACAACTAAAAGTGATGGACAAGTCCGCTTGTTGTTGCTGCTGCAGTTAGGAGTTGTTAAAGTCGGTGTCCGTCAGTGAACTTGAAAATTTGCTAAACTGTTAACGTTTTTGGTTTATTTAAAAAAATAACAAACTTTATCCTGTTAACCCACTGAGAGACACTGGGCCGTATACCATCTCAAATATCATGTAGTCTTTAGAGCGTAATGACTCCTCAACGGTTTTGATCTAGAGACATGTCGTCTTCTCCTGTTAAACTGAATAAACAGCGCTAACAAGCAAGCCCCTGTTTGTGAGGCAATGTAATGTCCATATTGTGCAGGAGTAGGTAACCTTTACTATCGGTGAGCTCTGATCTCACTGCGCGTCTCTCCGAGCGAGTGAGCAGAGCCCCGGTGCCAGTGTGTGTGTGTGCTATTTGGGAGCACACACACACACACACACACACACACACACACACACACACACGCACATGCCCGCTCCTGGTATTTCATGAAGGCCTGAGACGAGGATGATTTAACAAATCTGTATTTGCTGCGCATTTCTGTAACACGTTGTGTTGTGTTGTGAAATTGATGATGATGTTTTCTTCCTTTGCTTGTGTTTTGCCAACTTGCATGTGTTTTCTTCGGTTGCAGTGCGTTGAGCTCTCAGGGCCACCGTAGTCCACTGAGTTCTAAGAGCTTTTCCACTGAAAACATTCCTGGCTAACAAAGATCCTGCACAATGCTCTTGCTCAGCATCGCAATGTATTGACCACACTAACATTCAAGGCCCTGTCTTCATCAAAATATCGATGCTGAGTATGAGAGGTGTGCTGGATCTCCTTTTCTCAAAACCACTGACTTGCTGTAGCATCTGGAAAGGATGCTGAGGTGAGTAAGGAGACTGAAACCAAACGGTACATCTGCAGGTGATCAAACGGAAGCGACTGAAAGACACTGAAACACAAAATAGAGCTGAGGGCGACTTATGAAGCAGGTGATAATTCTCTATCTCTATAATGACGAGTGGCTCCGTTCACATTAGTGAGCTATTGATCATTTTATTAATTCAAAAAGACATGATAGCAGCTTTATATTGGAAATGAGCAGTGAACTGTAAATTGCAGACGGTATCTTACTTCGGGGAGTTCAGTGGTTACATGTGCTAAATGGACCTATCGTTCTATATAAGAAACCGTAGACCATATAAAAGGACAGATCCCAAAAAAGAAAATATTATTATTAACCCGAAATTAATCAATAATTAATAAATTAATAATCATTATCTGTCCATGCATCCATCTTCTTCACTTGCTCAGGAGGCATCCCTACACAGAAAGGTTTTGAGAATGGCACAAATATTAATTTTCAAAAAGTCTGCTGCCTCAGTTTTATTGATGGCAATTTGCATATACTCCAGCATGTTATGAAGAGAAATACAAAATAGCAGACTGGAAACTTTAAATGGAGGGTTGTGCTTGAAATCATTGTTCTTCCTCTGTTAACCATGGTTACCTGCAAGGAAATGCGTGCAGTCAACATTGTTTTGCACAAAAAGGCTTCAGAGACCAGGATATTGCTGCTAGTAAAATTGCACCTAAATCTACCATTTATCTGATCATCAAGAACTTCAAGGAGAGCGGTTCAATTATTGTGAAGAAGGCTTCAGGGCGCCCAAGAAAGTCCAGCAAGTGCCAGGACCATCTCCTAAAGTTGATTCAGCTGCGGGATCGGGGCACCACCAGTGCAGAGCTTGCTCAGGAATGACAGCAGGCAGGTGTGAGTGCATCTGCACGCACAGTGAGGCGAAGACTTTGGGAGGATGGCCTGGTGTCAAGAAGGGCCGCAAGAAGCCACTTCTCTCCAGGAAAAACATCAGGGACAGACTGATATTCTGCCAAAGGTACAGGGATTGGACTGCTGAGGACTGGGGTAAAGTCATTTTCTCTGATGAATCCCCTTGTTTAGGGCATCTGGAAAAAAGCTTGTCTGGAGAAGAAAAGGTGAGCGTTACCATCAGTCCTGTGTCATGCCAACAGTAAAGCATCCTGAGACCATTCATCTGTGGGGTTTCTTCTCAGCCAAGGGAGTGGGCTCACTCACAATTTTGCCTAAGAACGCAGCCATGAATAAAGAATAGTACCAAAACATCCTCTGAGAGCAACTTCTCCCAACATCCAAGAACAGTGTGACGAACAATGCCTTTTCCAGCATGATGGAGCACCTTGCCATAAGGCAAAAGTGATAACTAAGTGGCTCGGGGAACAAAACATCAACATTTTGGGTCCATGGCTAGGAAATTCCCCAGACCTTAATCTCTTTCAGAACTTGTGGTCAATCCTCAAGAGGCGGGTGGACAAACAAAAACCCACAAATTCTGACAAACTCCAAACATTGATTATGCAAGAATGGGCTGCCATCAGTCAGGATGTGGCCCAGACGTTAATTGACAGCGTGCCAGGGCGAATTGCAGAGGTCTTGAAAAAGAAGGGTCAACACTGCAAATATTGACTCTTTGCATAAACTTAATGTAATGGTCAAAAAAATCCTTTGACAATAATGCAATGCTTATAATTATACTTCAGTTTACCATAGTAACATCTGACAAAAAGATCTAAAAACACTGAAGCAACACACTTTGTGAAAACCAATACTTGAATCATTCTCAAAACTTTTGGCCACAGCTGTACTGGCAGAACCTCACCTCTATAAGGCTCAGACTCTGGCTCCTAATGCACAAGACGGAAACGTTTGTATCCGTGATATTTTGGCTTCATCTGGTTTGTGGGAGGAAGTGGGGATGCTTTGTTTATCGTTATATCCGACCTATGAAAAGAACTGAGTAGAAGATTGATAGCAGCATGTTACAACATGTGGTCCCAGTAACGGTCAAAGATGAACAGTGTGCACAGTATCTTCCATCCACTGCATCATCTCTCCATGGAGATATTAATGAAGAGCATCAAACTCATCCTGACAGCTCCTGAATTCGTAAAAACAATCTTTACCACTTCCTGAAAAAAAGACGTGTTGATTTGATTTGAAAGCAAACGAGATGTTCTCCTTCAACATCCGGTATTAGGAGGAGCCTTAGGAGGATATATAATCACAGTGATAATGACTGTCAATAGTCATTATTCTTCAACAAGTTACATGCAGACTTTGTTAAGCTGGGACAAATAATTGCCAGGGGGCGCAATAAGAAGCCGGGGTTATTCATTTAGCCTGAACTCCCCACGAGTAAGAATTACCTTCAAAATGACGACAGTTCATGCTCTACACAAAATGAGACCGCGGTTGGCATGGCAACACGATATCAGTCAGGGCACAATAAGAGTCAAGTGCCAAGTGAAGTATTTATTTTGGCTTTTGACACTAGAGTCCTACTATTCTACCATCTCATGGTGTGATGCTAAAATCTTTGTCTATGCATTAACAGCTCTGTCCTAGCATCCTTGCATACATGTTGCGGCTTAATATAATAATAATATAACCCGGCCACAAGAGTTGCTATTTGTAGCCGTGTGAGGCACAGAACCTGTTTGGACACACTTTGTGCTCCTGTGTCAGAAGGAAAGTCACAATGAGCTGACTTATTAATGTGGTGGAGGGATTAATAAAAAATTAAATAAGAGAAGAGAATCCTGTGTTAGTCCCTCTAACAGGAACTTTAACATGTAACAGCCACAAAAGTGAAAGTAAAAAAAGAGAAACAGTTACAAAGTAATAAGTAAGTAAACACTCAATGCTAACACAAGAAAATGTGAAAAATAGGAATAGTATATACAATGCAAACAGAATATTTATTGTGTAAATTGCTTTGATATTGAAACTGCAGAGCAATTACTAAACTAGTTGATCAAACTCAGGCCCTGAAGTCCCTGGATCAGGGACTCGAAATTGTCATTAAACATTTACTTCAATTGGAATTCAATCAAACAACCACAAAACGCAGAAAAATTACCCAAAAAAAAGACCTATCATGACCACGAAGACTCACAAAATGACCACAAAGAGACAATAGATGACTTAAATGAGAAGTAAAATGACCACAAAGAAACATATCACGTCAACAAAGACTCTCAAAATGACCACAAAGCGACACAAACATGTGTCTGTCTTTAAGTCTGAGTGTATAACTCCAATGTGCAGGGAGCAGATATGGGACACATCTTACAAGCCTCTGCCCGGGGACCCATTGTCTCGTCCTCTGCAAATAGCTGCCGGTTAATTAGAGTTGCAATATAGGAAACACAATTAATTTTTTTATATATTACAATGTTTAATAGTGTTCTTTGGCCTTTGTGTAGTACACTAAATAAATAATGTAACCAGTGTTCAGTTACAGTTTATTATTGCCTTAAATCACTTGACAGATTTTTTGGTCATTTCACTCATTAAAGCCGCCTCTGCTGATGGCTCCTGAGAGGCTTTATCCAGCCTGTTACTTAATGTGCCATAGCATGAATGGATGAGAAGTGGAGCGCTGGAATAATAACTGGAACCACAGCACATGAATCAGCCCTTTGAAGAGCTCTTCCTCCGGTGGAACATGAAGTGATCTCCAGAGAAGCAAATAGCATGAGCGACCACTTGAGGTGATAACTTTGGATGTTGGTCCAAGGTTATGGAATGGACAGAGTATTCTGACCATGATGCAGTAGGTACGATACAGGACACAAGACTCGTTTTGTCTGTGGGAGTGGGTTTGAGGGTCAGGGGAGTCTCCATGGAAACAGTTTTCTCCAATCCAAATTTTATTTGAACTGCTTTGAATGGAATAATGGGCCAATAGCAGCTGAAAGAGGACACATCTTTCTATGAAACTCTCAAACCATGTTGACTTAATAAAGCACGTCTTCGAATAAATTTTTTCAAATCATTAGAAATAAACACAATCTTGCTCATTTCAAAGAACTTGCAGTGGCTAATGCCGGGTGATGTCAGCAATCTTTAACTAGATATTATCACAGACCTGACAGAGACAATCTGCTAATTATGACTGTTTGCATTTGTGCATCATTTTCTGCATTATCATAATTCATCCATCATATTATAGTTGTGTAGCCCATACTCTCAAATCAAAAAAAAATTGTATGACCATCTCATAAAGTAACAATATGGCATTAAAATACAAAATGAAAAACACAGATACTGTCAGTAAATATTTTGCTTATAATGCAACTTTTAGGTTGAACATAAACGTCTCTATAACACTGTTGAAAGACACTAGTTGGACTCTGTTGACTCACCCCTATGACTGACCTCATTGACCATTGTACTTGTGATGCATTGCTTACACAAACATACGGATGAGTGCAGCTTTAACCCAATTAGAATCATATGAAACTAAAGGAAACTTTATAGTCAAGCAAAAGTTATGTAGAGCCTGTTTAGATCTGGTATTAAGATCCACTTGTGATCAGATCACCTGATATGGATGTTAATACCAGTTCTGAACTGGGCTATTTTCTCAATCTTAATGCGTATGTTGATTCAATAACAGTGATGCTTCAGCTGAATAGACAGGATGTGATGAACATTACTTATCCGACGTTGCCCTTCATTCGTTTCTTAGATCATTGTTACATTGATTTCCTGAGTCTCGGAAAAAGAAACCATCCAGTAGCAGAGCCTGTTCTTACTCACGTCCACATCTTGCCCTCACCGTCGGGGATGCAAACTCTATTACAGTCTTCAAATCAACAACCATCCAGCTTGGGGACATTTGAATGTCTTTTCCCAGACCCAGACGGCACTACGCAGCCCCTGAAGTCCCTTAAGATTATCATTTTGTATCTTGTGGGGGCAAGATGTTTAACTTGTGCACACAAGATTAAAAAAAAAATCATCTTTTGTGACTTCAGGGGCTAATCAAGTTTCATTTTCACCTGGGAATGTCACACAAGGAAATTCTCGTTGCTCTTGCACGATGACAGAGGGACTACGTTTCCTGCATAATACTTGAGAAATT